>NC_134311.1:1847500-2147500 GCF_949628215.1 Phalacrocorax aristotelis
TCCTCCAGGATTAAAATGCACTAGATGGTATTGGGGATGATTTGCAAGTACAGAAACACAACAGAGTTTTGCATTGCCATGGGGACATGGCACATATTGTTTCCACTCAGTTCAAGAAAACATCTCCAGATGTTTTAAAACCCCAAGTAAACATTAACTCAAAGGCTTATAATAGTTAAAAGTCAGTGATATGCCACAAATCTGTCTACATTTTAACACTGCTTCCCTCATGGAAACTTTTGGTCTATTTCATTTTTGATTAGAGTGTGATCAGAATTTTATATTAGTGCCAGGAATCATCCATTCATATATATACACACGTACCCCTAAATTCTAGCAGCAACAGATGACTGAAAATGCCTGCTAATACGGGATATAATCACAAGTATGAAATCAAGAAATTTACTTATATCTTTAAATCCAAATCTAGGTTTAGTATTTTCTGTCTGTTATTTCTTAAATTTAAGGTTATCCATCCCAAAAAATTGCTTTAACATTTCGGTAGAATACGATATGGGGAAAATAAAGCTCATGTTTAACAAATTAACAGATCAGCACTGTGAAATCTCATAACTCCGCAAGATTTCTCTAAACTCATCGTGAAAGCCTTCCACATATCTCTCTATAAAGAAATCCTGAAATACAGATACTCATTCTAAAAGCATTTTAGTTGTCTGTGTGTGAGATTTCAGCACCAGGCCTTAGGTAAAAGAAAAGCCAGTGGAAAGACCAGAGGCTCTCGTCAGAACGGCAATAGCCTGGAATCTTCTCTTGCTGCATAAACAGACAATGATATTTACCAGTGACTGTTGTGTGTGAATTTGGTGTCAAAATTCATGCTGACTGCATGTGTCCATACTCTCTCAGCTCCCTTTCCAAGTGATCCATTTCTAACTGCCTACATCACTTGGATATGACTTCATGATCTAACAAACACATAACAAAGCTTTCTGTTTGGGAACGGGTGCAGATCAAATATAGGAAGATGGCAGGAATATCATTTAAGAAAAAATCCAAACCAAAAGGAAGTGAATCAGACCTTGAACGTAATACTACGTTAAAAATCAAGGTTGTTCAGAAGACAGTTCATTCACAAAATGAAAAGAGGGAACTAGAAACCTTTTAAGAATCCCTTCCAGTCCTACGTTATGATCTTATGAAATTTTACAGCAAATCTTTACTCACCTGCAGCACAGGCAGCTAAGAACTTCTCACTCCTGCACAGCTTTTTTGCTATAAGATGTGTACAAGTTCTGTACTTCTAATAAAACAAAAACAAAACACTCTTGTAACACTGGAAACAGTTTCACTTCCTTGGATATTTATACACAACTCTAGGCTACCAAAGAATCCTTTATTTTGAGGCTCGCATTTTTTCTTTCTGCCCTAACCATCCGGTATTTCAGTGTACAATACCTTATCATCTAAAAAAACACAGTCCAGTTTGAACAGCCATTGGAGCAGCTCCCTTTTCTCTTGATTTTTAAATCCAGTTATTTGGATTATCCGTTTCTGCCTGTCACTCGCCATCTGTTAGAACAAAAACAAAGGAAAAGTAAACATTAACACATAAAATACACACCGTGAAACATTTCCTGCATGATCTTACTAGTAATCCCTACTCATTTCCGGAGAAAGTGGGAAAACACACCGCAAGACATTAACGCTACCTAACAGCGGTGCAACGCTCTTTGGAGCTGTTACTGCCTGCTCCAGCCGGGGCACCTGAAAGGGGGTGGCGGGGCAGGACAGGGACCCCCACCAAAACTGCAGCAAGCCGGAGACATCCCCCCCCCAACCAACTGCGGGAGGCCGGAGACCTCCCCCCCCCCAACCAACTGCGGGAGGCCGGAGACCTCCCCCCCCCCAACCAACTGCGGGAGGCCGGAGACCTCCCCCCCCCAACCAACTGCGGGAGGCCGGAGACCTCCCCCCCCCAACCAACTGCGGGAGGCCGGAGACACCCCCCCCCCCAACCAACTGTGGGAGGCCGGAGACCCCCCCCCAACCAACTGCGGGAGGCCGCAGGACCCCCCCCCCCCAACCAACTGCGGGAGGCCGGAGACACCCCCCCCCAACCAACTGCGGGAGGCCGCAGGACCCCCCCCACCAACCAACTGCGGGAGGCCGCAGGACCCCCCCCCACCAACCAACTGCGGGAGGCCGCAGGACCCCCCCCCCAACCAACTGCGGGAGGCCGCAGGACCCCCCCCCCAACCAACTGCGGGAGGCCGGAGACCCCCCCCCCAACCAACTGCGGGAGGCCGGAGACCCCCCCCCCCCAACCAACTGCGGGAGGCCGGAGACCCACCACCACCAAACAACTGCGGCGGGCCGGAAACCCTCCCCAAATAACCGCGGCAGGCCGAAGATCCCCTAAACAACAGCGGCACGCCAGAGACACCCTTCCCCCCCGCCAAACAACGGCGGCACGCCGGACACCACCCCCCCAATCCGCGGCCTGCAGCAGACCGAGTCCCCCGGGTGTCGCTGCGCCCTTCAAGCCTCCGCCCCACAGCCAAGCGGGCCCCGGAGGTTGCGGGGGGCCTCCCGCCGCCCCCGTGAGGATAAACCGCTCTCCCTGAGGGGAGCCCCACCGGGCAGGTGCCGCGGAGGCGGCCACCCCGCGCCGTTCCGCGCCGTTCCGTTCCGTGCCGGCCCCGCCGCCTTCCCGCCTTCCCCCGCTCCGCCCCCGGATGTGGCGGCGCCGCCGTTCCGGCCCGTTGTCACTGACGCTCCGCCGTCGTTCGGGGCCGTCGGGCGCGGAGCCGCGGGGGGGGGGAAGCGCGGCCGGGTAAGTGTCCCCCGGCGGGGCCGCGCCTCTCCGCCCCTCACCGTGCGGTCGAGCGGGACGGGACGGGGATGGGATGGGATGGCGGGGCAGCTGCCACCCGCCCCGGGGCCCCCGGCGGGGCCGCCTCCCCTCACAGCCGGGCGGCGGCGGGAAGGGGAGGGAGGTGTTCACTCGGGCTGAGGGGGCTGGGGTGAGGCGGGCTGGGGGCGTGAGGTGGAGGGTGAGCTGGGAAACGCCGCCGCAGGGTCTCTTAAAATCACCGTTTCTGGTTGCTCAGCAGACTTATAACAAGAGCAGGAAAAGATGTGGTGGGGTGTGTGGTGGGGGACGGAAGAGACCCCGCTGGGCAGAGGAAGGCGGTGGACGACCAGGGACGGGTTGGGTGTAGGGGCAGGCTGAGGCGTCTCCCCTCTGGAACAGGCGGCCTGTGAGAGTCGGGAGAGGGGCCAGGGGTTTCTGACTCTCGGTATCATTTTCTCAGTTTCTCAGAGAAACTTTGGCAGTGCCTCACGCCGCACGACGGCTGACCCTCGGGGCGGTGGCCGGGTGCTGCTGCAGCCGCCTAAGCGAGGCACGTATTTTGGTGAAGGGATTCCCGCCCCGCTGATGGAGTTGGAACTGACTCCTCTCTTAGGGAAGTCAGGGTTCGGCCTTCCTAAAATTACAAAGCAACGTGAGAAGGTCAAAATAATATTCAGATTGTACCTCAAGCACTCAGGTTAGAACGTAGAAATGCCAAGATCATGATTGTTTGTGAAACTTCATTTTGGTCCCTTGTGTAGTTGGGAGGTGACGTGATTTCCATGTCGTGTAATGCACTGAATGGGTAACGCACAAGAAATCTATTAGTTCTTCATAATGAATCAAATTCGCTTTGTAGAACGCTTTCCTTTTTATTCATTTTTTTTTTATACAGTTGCAGAGTAGAAGGCACGCACCCTGATTCAAGCGTAACAAAGATGTTTGACTTGCCTCCTTAGAGAACCGAATGCTACTCTCTCCCCTTCCCTAAAATTCTTCCGTGATAGTGGTCAAGTCCCTCTGTGCCCACTGAGGTAGCTGTTTTGTATATAAGACCTGTAAACTGAGAAATGCATGGCAAAACTTTCGCAAGTGGTGAGTATTTGTCACTGCAGCTTAGGTCAATAAAGGTAAGGCATACATAGGTGTTCCCGTGGAACAAAACCAAAACCACCTAGCTTCAGGCACCTGAAATTTGGCAGCACACTGGATGCCTGGTTTTAAATCCACCTGAGTTTCCCAAATATCAAAATGGAAAACTGTGTCTCCTGGACCTCAGATGGGTCTTGCATTGCTGTTCATAAAGTATTCTGGTACCCTTAATGCTTACTGAAGTTGTTCCTGGCTTCTGTTTCCTTAACACTGCAGCTATATTTTTGTATGCAAGCATGAAGAAGTAACCATCAACAGCCTCTGTCGTTAGCTTTTAATACAAGTGGCACTGTAAAATCTTCAAACCTCTAGAATATTCAGAGTTAAATGGCTGTACTTATTGCTTGCATTTCTTGTTTGACAATGAAGGTTGGTTGCATTTTCTATTTTGTACCTGTTGCACCTTTAGACTTTCACTATTGAGTTACCTGCACTGTAAAGGTATTAATTTTAATGTGTGCAACTGGAATGCAGAAAATAAAAAAACAGTGTTTGTTTTATAAAATGTGATTTCAAGTTTAGTCCACACTTAAAAAATATTTAGGGACAATAGATTTTTATTTGATTGTCAAAATTTAGCTTATTAAAAAAAGTAGGAACACAGTTCATATGAATAAATAATTCTGGGTTTATGTAGTCTGGTAAAGCTGAGCTAATTAATGCTTGGTTTAGTATTTTTTAAAGTTAACAATTTAATTCGTATTAGCTCCTACTAACTACTGTCGATTACTTAACCAGTAACTAATAGAAGTTTTATGCCACAGGACTCATAACAGGCTGGAGAAGTGTTAGGCATCCAGTCCTGTCAATTTCAGCACACATTACTGTAGACTAGCTACTAGTGAAGAATTTGTGTACTTAGATGATAACCATTTTGTTACCTTTGAGAACTAAATATTTTCTAGTTTTTTTTTTTCCTCTGGCATATAAAATAATGTTGAATCAAAATAACTGAGACCTCAAACATTCCATGTCTATTTTCACTTTAAAATACAATGTTACTGAAGCATAGCGTTAAGAAATAGAGATGTTTTTACCTTCATTTTAGTGATATCTGATAAGTTTGGATTTCACTTATTCTCTCCCTCTATTATTTTTTCATAAAAAGCCTGAAATATTTTCTTCTTTCCCATCCTTGTGGTGATCCCAATATAGTAGCTAGATATCTCTTAATTCATTATCGGTTTTCTTATTTAGAAGGGTTAATACTAGGTCTTATAGGTCTAGGGAGCAGTCTTTTTAAATGTATATTTTTCAGTACCTCTAGGTTTCTTTGTTCTTTTAATGTGTTTGTCAAATATATGGTTCAGTTGCTAAGTATTCATAAACGCTATTTAAGCTGTTTGTGGGTTTTACATGGATATCCACTTCTACATTTCTTCTACACAATATGTGATATCTTTTCTAAAAATTCAGATGTGATTTTCAGAGCCACACAAACGGTATTTCACTTATAAAATTTCTAATTACATTTTAAGGACTATCAAGAATGACTGTACGGCTCTCACGTTCTCAGTTCTTTAAGAAGCCAAGATCAGAGAAATAAGTACACCTTTTTCACAAAAAGAGTTTACTTAGTGTTTCAGGCACCAATCTCTCTCACAATGTGTAGGTGCCTCTTAATTTTTTTTCCTTAGGGAGACAAAAAAAAAAGAGGAATCTTGTTTTCGTGCCACTGCTCTAGCTTTCTAGCTTACACCTTTTGTTTCCTTCATGTTCAACACATAATTGTATTACCACCATGTCTTCTGCCTTGAAGTTTCACTTTTTACATTTTTCCATAGATAGCTATTTTACTTCACACAATATGTGCAGCTGTCTTTCTCCAGGCCTCATTGGTGTAGCCATCATCAATGTGATCACTGTTCAATGTTGTCCTTAAATCTCACAACCTCTCTCTGCAAACCTTCACCACTTCATCCTCAACTTCGCAACTTTGGGTTTGGGGTCTTTTTTCATGATTTTCTGTCCCTTACTAGCCTTTTGTCTTCCTGTGTTGAAAATGATATGTTATTTCTTGCAGTAATTGTGATACGATCATGCATAAACATTTTCTACATTGTGGAATATGATCTGACAGATTTTTTTATCAGAGGAAGATATTTTGCATCACGTGCTTAAAATATTTTCTGTCATGCAAAGAAGTTTATCAGTTGACTAATGAAAAATTTCAGTGTTTAAAAGATGATTCATTAGAGCTTTTTCTAACAGTGCCTCAACATTATGTGTGTATACTTGTTGAAGCAGTATCAGTTGACAAAACAAAAATCACAATGCCATAGGCAAATTTTGCTTAAACATTTAGTAGTTATAGCTTTGTAAAAAAACGGTAGAAACTACACTGAAGAGTCAGTCATAAAAGCTAAAACAGTATGAAGTGTCTCCACACTGCCTTCATGTGGAGAAAAGTCTAACTTTGTGCCCTGGTTTAAACCCATTTTGTAAGTCTGTCTTCAGTGTGAAGCACTGACTTTGGCTTTGTCAAAACAGTAAAGGAATTTAATTTTTCTTCTATAGTGATAAGGGATTACAAAAATTGGGAATAATATAAACATAATATAAATCCAGAGAATCTAATAGCTTCTTGAGAATAATTGTTCTACAAATGCACGTATAGTTTCTTTTGTGAGCTGATGAATATAGAAGTGGCAGAACAAGCATTGTGAAAATTGTTGCTTTTCTTCAAGCCTTACTGATTATGAAAATGCTCAGTTATCATAACTTTGTACTTTGAAACTTCTTTATGGTCTTTTCAGGAGGTATCATTTGTGCTTCTTCTGTGTCACCATTTTTGTCGTACATAAAGCATTTATTTCTTTTTCTGATCATTGTAAGCTTGGCCTATCTTCCTATCTCCTTGCATTCATCAGCCCTTCTGCCAACTCATATTCTGTTAATGTATGTCAGTGAATAGTGTTGAGGGACAAATATTGAGAGCACAGCACAGCGTTCAGCAACTTGTTCAATAACTCTTTTGTAAATGATGCCAAGGTGCGTGCTTTATGTGTGTTAGTTCACTCATTAATGAATTAATGAACTCGACTGGTGCGCTTTCAGTCACTCATGACTTGGAATAAGGTTTTGTTTGCTTGTTTCTTTTTTCTTTTAGAATATAAGTAGTGAAATGGTTTCATTTTGCCTTTAATACTTACCTTTCCTACAACGTAAAGTTCGAGTTTCATGTCTTTGCCTAACATGAGTTAGTCCTTGGCTCCTTGGACCTTCTTTCTTAATCATATTACTGTTCTCCTCCCCTGACCTAAATCCGCTATACCTGCCTGGAATACCGAACTGACCTAATTTGCCGGCTGACCTTCTGATATTTTCTCCTACATAGGAGATGCATTCTGATGTCATCAGCAGATTTTCCTTCATCAAAGTCCTTTCACCTTTTTTTTGAGAATCCACATAAGCTCATTCGGGTTGTATTTGTTGATTTTTTTTGGGGGGGGGGGAGTGTGTTTTACAATGGATTTTCTTTGGTTTTTTTTTTTTTTTGTATCATTCTTCCCTAAGTAACTGCAGTCAAAATGGTGAATGTGTGTAACGGTAGCAGAAATTATAAATTTTTCTTAATAATTGTGTTGTAAATAACGATGTTTATACTCAGAATGTTCCAGAATGGGTTTCTTCTTTGCAATAACCCCTCTTTCCCCCCAGTTTTATTTCTTACCAGGTAACAGCCAACAGCATGATTGATGCCCCACAGTGCAGATAAACATGAACCCTGGTTCACAAGCATTAGAAAATCAAGTAAGATGTGATGTAACCAGTGGGGTAACATGTTGCGTGTACACTTTTACCTTCTCTGCTGTTGCCTGTACTTGAGGTCAGTACGGAGGGTGGGCAAAAGGTGTAGATGGTTGTGGATGGAAGGAGAAAACAAAAGCACTAAAGAGAAGTTAGGAGAAAGTGTGGCATACATTGTAATAGGGAAGATAATGAAGGTAGCACAAGAGCAAGCTAGTATCAAAATACCCTACAGTATGTTACAGTCCTATGTATTTTATCAATATGTAACTGGAAGAGTATATAAAATTGTGACATACAAGTATCAGATATAGATTTGGTACTTAAGGTGAGGTTAACAGAGCATCATTGCAGTTCCTTCTAACTGTTTAATTGTCCCTTAAGTTAAGGTGAAACCCCTGCCATCAGCATATCTTGCAGATAACTATTGTATTGGTACAGCTTTGTCATCCATCCCTAAGAATTCCAGGTCCCTGCCGAATGCAACTTACCCTGGGGTATCAGTGTCTTGTTAGTGTCTCTGAGAGATTGTAATAGAAACATTTGGTACTAAAAGAATTTGTTCATTGGTGCTGGTTTTTTTTTTTTATTTTCTCAGAAATCATTGTCTGCTAGACTCAGAGAGCAGACAGCAGTTACCAAAGAATAAATCCAAAATTAACTGTCAGAGTAACAGCAAAAGATAGATTATATTAATGTAGTAACCTGTTGTGTAAGAAAGTGGGTTTCTCTTCAGGTATGCTTTGAGGTCTGTTTCAATGCAAAATAAGCTGAACATCCAAAACTTTTGTTTTCCTCACTGAGTCTCATGAATAATTTGTTTGGATGAACATGAAGTTTTGCTTAATGACTGATTGTTTCCCATCACACTTGTGGACTTGGGATTTAAGAGAAGTGGAGTTTTGTTATTGCGAACACTACTGCGTGATTCTGCTTGGCTTTGGCATACCTAGATGTAATACAAGTAAGTTGTTCTCTCATCCAGAGACACCACTCTGTGTTATGAGGGAAGTGTTCCCTCAAGGAAAGAGACAGCAATGTCCTTTTGGGATCTGTAGTCCTTCCCAGGGGCTTTATGAGAGTTGGTGAGGTTCTCCACATAGCTCCCTGAAAATGATCGAAGGATTGCAGAATTGGCTAGACCTTTTGCAAAAGGGGTTCTTCAGCAGTCCCCTATGCACAGAAGAATAAAGGACTTCCTTTGAAGCGGTGACACAAATAAGGTCTCCCCATGTTCGTCCACTTTCCCAATAAAACAACAACATTTATTAATGTAGAACGTTTTTGCCATCAGTGGTTTCTCCCACGCGGCGTGCCAGTCTTGACAGAAGGGCTGTGTGGTTAGCAACAGTATTGCTCGTAAAGATCATCAGTATGGGCTAAGGGTGAGAGCGGGACTGAAATCCCTGACTGGGAATAGAGCATCTTTTCAGGAGATGTTGGGAAGCATGAAAGCTTCCTTTTGGAAGGCACTATGGGCTCTTCTATTTAAGCGTAAACTCTCGATGGATGCCGGCCCTGTTTCTGTCCTTTTCCTGCCTCCCCACTGCCAGCAGCATCCTCAAAGCTGTATTAGGCAGACCAGGGTAGAATTCAGGTACCCAAAGGCCTACTTCCCTGTTTAGATGTAAACAGAAGCTCCCTTCACAGAACCTAAGAAATGACTTTACAAGAAGAGTTGCTAGTACTGGCAGTCAATGGGATACAGATCTTCTCAGTGATAAGAATGCTGTAAGTGGCATGATTTTGAATTCAGTTCACTAAGGGATTCTGGAGACAGGTGGCCTTTGAGATGTGTCTCCTCAAGTGGAGTTACCACAGTACTCTTGCCCATCTGCAGCTAACTCTTCCCATGTTTTGGTGGTGGAAGGCTTAAACAAATATGACTGTTCCACCCATGGGATTGTAAAGACAGTACGGCAGGAGAGGGAACAACATGAAAAAAGAGCAGGATGAGGATTAATGGGGAGACTAATTAGGAGAATTGCATGTGTAGCATATTGGCCATACATGATGTAAATCTTCTGAGGTAAATGGTAGATGCTGATTGAAATGTGGTAAATTAATCTGTCAGTTTTTACTTTAAACATTTAGAGCTGCTTGCAGAAACTGATTTGCTGCAATCCATGGAGGCATAAAATAGGCCTCTATGAATTATATTCGGAGGTGTTCCCATATTTGAGTTACTTATATACCAATTTTTTCTCAGCAAAATGTCCACCTCTTAAATTTTCAGGGTGTTATATTGGAACAAGCTTATCTCTGCAAGAGACAAAATAGAATTAAGCTGAAACACTGCATCTAGTTAAAAATGTGTATGTGTACATGTGTCTGTATAGAAATACATAGGATGGCATTATGTGCTATACATGGGCTTTTCTTGAACAAGGCAAAATTCTTTGCTAATCCAGCTAATTCATTACAAAATATTTGTACAGAGTATTGACATAATGAAGTATGACTATGCATCCTATGCAAAAATTTCTGTATTTTTTAAATAGATAGATTTAGGTCTATAGATAAGGAATTAAAAAGAAAATTATGTTACAGAAAGAATCCTTGATCAAAAATCTTGATTTTTTTTTTTTTTTTTCCAGTTTCTGTGTATACAATGTAGTTTAGAATTTTGCTGAATATGTGATTAGTGGAATATAACCATAACTTGGTTATATTTAATCCTCAAAAGCATTCTTTTTCACTTTATTTTTTAATCAATTCAGTGAAGCTCCTGCACGGCAATTTGGGTTTTAAAGACCATGGTGATAGAAGGACTTCATTCTGTCTGGGCTGAGGAGAAGAATTTACATGTTCTCACAGGCAGCGGTATTCTAAGGAGTTTGATCAGTTTTTGACTACTTATACATGTTTGTCTGTTGGAAGGCTCCTCAAGGAATTAACCGCTCTTATGGGCCGTGCTTCAAATACTAGCTTAACTCTATTTATGGACCCCTTCTATAACCTTTAGTTCTAAGACCAATATTGGTCTTTACCTAAAAGTCTGAGTAATATAGTTAGCAATTCTTCCTTTTATAACTAAATGTGTCAGCTAGCTGTCAGCTTTGTGATATGCCTGATCTTCTTCTCTTGCAGAATTCAATAAAAAATCCAAGCCTTCTGAATAGCAATGCAAAATGATGCCAGAATGTTACTCTGTTGTACTTTGTAATTTCTTCTTCTCTTAATTTTTAAATTTTATTTTTGATAAAGTTGAAACTCTTATACATCATTGCTTAATTTTATTTCTCATTTGTTAATATAAGTGATCGTCAGTGTGAATGTTTCTGCTTACAATTTCAGTTTTAGCAAATTTGCTACTTATTTAACTTGTCCAAACATGTTGAAGGTATTGAATTTTAAGGCAAAAACATTCACAGTCTGAAAAGGGAACACTGACAAGTTCAGTCAAAAGGGAAAAGAAGAATAATTTATAAAAGGAACTGTAGATAATGATGCCATCCAGTTGTTTTAAAGTGCATCTACCTCACCTTTAATGAATTAGATTTGTCAACAGCATATGTTTTATGCACTACTTCTAATGAAGTGGCATACCAGCACTACAGTATACTTTGAGGTTTATTCCATCAAAGCTTTTTGCTGTCGTAAAGCAGACCTTTTTAAATAATAGATACTAAAAACTACATTTAAATAACATTAAGGTTGTGACACAAACACCAAATGACAAAATTCAGGCAATTCAAAGTTAGGGCTGACAACTTGTCATTAACTTGCATTGTTGCTTTTTAAAAAAGAAGCACAATTGCATGATTTAAGGATTGAATGTCAGACTCATTTTAAATTTCTTGGCTTTTGTGGGCTGGAGTTACAACCTTACTGTCATTCTTGATATAGTTTTTTTGCATAGCCTCTGTTTTCAGAAAAGTAATAAAAGCAGTGGAAAAAGTACAGGCTTTGTTGGCTTTGTTCTTCATTTAAAATACAGATGTGAAAGTGTTGGTCAAAGAACAGGGGCTATACTGTTGTCAACTTACATGTGGTTCTTTTAAACTTCCTTTGCTCTTGTCTTTGCTGATTCTTTGGCAGAACAACTGAGTAGAGGAGCTTTAGTCATGGGGTGCTTTAGCTAAAACCCTGGAAAGTGCTAAGAGTTTCCAATCCTTTTCCACATAAAGAGCCACTTTCTTTTTAACAAACTACTGAACAAAACAAGAGTTTAATACATGCAGAAAGCCTTGTAAAAATATTTTTAAATACTTAAAATATTGTGAAACTAAAGTAGGTGAACAGGATAGTTCCTGTTACTTCTTATGTAAGAAATTGCTTTCCTATTCTGTTGCTGTTAAACATAATGGAACTTTATGTTCAGGTATGTTAGCACACACGTGTAAACAATCCTTTCACTTCCTCTGTAGAGGTGATTTCTGAAGGTCTCTAGGGCAAGCATTCTATCATTTTCATCATAGTTTTGTTAATTTAATCTACCATGAACTGGCACTGCTGCTAAGTGGTCAGGCCTGCACCAGCCACCCACTGCAGTCACCTACCCCGAGCCACCATCAGTGCTTATACAGTGGCCTGGTAAATGGGGATGAACGGGCTTGCACAGGGAAAGGGGCTGGTGCAGAAGGGTGGTAGGATGCTGTTGCTGACCTCGTTTTTAGCTACCTTATTTGATTCATTATGTTAGTGTCTACAGCCACTCCTGGGTGCAGCAGTCACTCTTTAGTGGTTTTACTACAGTCAGGGAATTATACAGTCACAGAATGCTCTGGGTTGGAAGGGACCTTTAAACATCATCTGGTCCAAGCTCTCTGCTGTGAGCAGGGACATGTTTCACTAGATCCGTTGCTCAGAGTCCCATTTGACCTGACCTTCAACGCTTGCGATGATAGGGCATCCACAACTCTGGGCAACCTGTTCTAGTGCCTCACCACCCTCATAGTAAAGAATGTCTTTCTTACATCCAGTCTAATCCTACCCTCTTTCAATATAAAACCCTAGCTCCTTGTCCTGTCACCGCAGGCCTTGGTAAAAAGTCTTGCTCCATCTTTCTTATAAGTCCCTTTGTATACTGAATGTCCAAATGTCCATCTCAAACTTTCACCTCTTCGGTTTTCTAAGTTGCGTGTTCTACAAGTGAGTCACCACAAGGTAGATTATTCTCAGTGAAACTACTGAGCTATGTGGACCTTGTCTAAGGATTTCTTGTAGCTGCCATATGGTATTTTGGGAGATTCTGTGGCCTTCTAATGTCCCATCCTGTACATACCTTCTCTTCATTGCTTTTATATCTTTGGAACAACGAAATGAAGTGTTACGTAGCACTGTGGTTTGTGTGATGAGTATCAACAGAGATGGAGGCTCCAAAAGTTAACGACTTTTTTTTTAACGCTTTGAACTTGGACTGTTATTTACCAGTTGGAACTAAGAAGCATACTGCCTCATTGTATAAGCAATTTTATATAATACCTAAGCAATTAGGATTTTTATCTGTGAAGGTGTTAGTTCCTCAAATACTACTTATTAGTAATTTTACTACCTTCTTTTTCCGTAGGACCACTGATGAGCTATTGACTGAATGTTATGCATAGTGCCCTAGAACTGACAACAAGAAGATTTTAGTGACAGAGAGAACATATTGACTGAAGGTATGTATTTTGTAAACTGTACATTGATATGTTCTGAAATTGACTTGCTATTACCTATAAGTGCTTAAAAAGTTCTAACTGGGTGGCTGGATGAGACCTGTGATGTTTATAGGAAAGTGCTTATTGTTACTAATCAAGAACACATATGAATTCTTATTGATTGAAGAAAATGTAGGAGATGTTACATTTAAATTTAGGAGTTTTTAAAAAGTTCTAAGCAACCTTTGTTCAGATTAATCATTTCATAAATTCATATCTCTTTACAACAGCTATAAAAATGACTAGCTGTTTTAGCTAGTATTAACATGGTATTAACTTTGGATCCGTGTAATTTTGTAAGAAGTATGAATAAGGTATCTCTTCGTAATAGGGATTTACATGGTTATTGCAGGAGCTAATTTAGAGCACTGTGTTTGAAATGCATGTTGTAATTTGCAGCATTTGCTTAGGTGCAACAATCCCTCATATTTATCGCATTTGGAGCAGAATACAACCAGTTCTGTGATATACAGAAAAACCTAATAACCTCTCTTGACCCTGTAAAGAAAGGGTCAGAAAATGTGGCCTATCTCTCAAGTTGTCTGAATCTCTTTTCTCAGTACAATCAATTTCTCTCTACTCTCTTTATTGTGTTGCCATTAGTGCATAATAGTACAAAAATCTAATTAATAAAAACTTGTAATTGTTCCAAGAGAAAGTGGTTCAGGGAGCTATATCATCCGCTAGTACAGATAAAGAAGTAGATTATTTGAAATATGAATTGTAGGCTCTATGATGTTTTTAATTCTTACCATGCCATTTGGCTAGGAGCATGTAAGTTACGTCAGGTAATGCAGATAGAAGGGGTGGTGAGGAATACAGCCCACTTGGGCTTTTTTCCTATAATAAACTTATCCTGCTGCACACTGTGATAGAAGAGAAAAATTGAAATATCTTACCCATCTGCCTTGATACTAAAAATTAAATTATTTGTTCAATGCTATTCCATGATATACACTTGCAAAGCAATAAAATTTTGATTCTCTTATTTGGAAGAAACTTAAACTTTCTTAATAATGTTCAGCTCCAAAGATTAACATGAGACAGGATATTGCAGTGCTACTTATTACCAGCTTGTCTAGGAATAATATGTCCTTTCAGTAAATGCTCCCTCCCTTCTCTATCCCTGAACTCTTTCTTCATTATTCAGAATACATACCATGAACTACTTTTCTCATTGGATGTTTTGTTTGTGCTTGTAACATTCTCCACACTGCTTCTCAGTAGTGTACCATTGAAGGGAATCTTGAATTGGGACCACCTGCTGTTGGCTGGGTGACAACAAGCATAATTTCTCTTACAGATTAATAGAATAGAGTTGAAGCCCTAAGGTTCACTGTAAAACTCTTGTATAAAAATAGATTCAGTCACAACTCATGCTTCTGAAGATTATTCTGGTAGAGTTGTTAACTGTACTCAGTTTTAGGCAGTTAAATTAAAAAATATATTGATTGAACCTTAAAAATTTGATGGTGTTATAAGTTTCCAGCTTGAATCTTACATGGCTTATTAATTTTTAACTTTAAAAAAGTTGTAAAATGCTATAAAATTAATATAAGGAAAGAGAAATTTGTTGAAATGTTAATGTGACCCTAGAAAAAAATTTTTACTACTTTTTTTTTTTTGTAGCCTGTGTTGTCCGCCTCTCTTTCTCTCTGGAAACTTCAAATATAATCTTCCTTAAAAAAAAAAAAAATGAGATCTTTAGTTTTCAGTCCAGTTTTGTTCTGAAGCAAAAGATTTGTTTCATGTGATAGGCAAGTAGGGCACATTGTTTGCACTGTAGTTCCACTTCTTGGCTGGTTGCACAACTCATTTGAGTCTTGTAATTATGTAGGAAATAACACAGTGCATGGTGTTCACTTGTAAGATATTTATGAACAATTGCCCTCTTAATCATGAAACTGAAGGCTAAGTGCTTTCTGTGCTGGAGAATTCAATATAGTATCTTTACAGTAGTTGTTTAAGATGATAGGGGGGAGGAACCCTTTTCTGCATCCCAGATCAGCTGATTGTCTCTCCTTTTTACACAGTAATTTATGGCGTGGTCTGGTTCCAAATAAAGATTTCTTTTCCCCTGTGTGAATGCATTTTGTTATGATTCCCTCTCCCAACTTTTAACACCATTGCCTCTATCATATTTTGAAATAATGTTCTTGGCACAACACCTTCCTGGAAGAGATGGTAAAAAGTATTAGAGTTCTCCATGAGTATTCTTGACTCATACCCACATGGCACTTCCATGGCATATACAGACTAACAGTATAGAGGTAAATGAACTTTGCCATGAGGTACGAGATGTTTTTCATGGGCTGCATGACTCTCAGTTGCCCAGCGTAAAGGACTTTCAGGCAGAAGTGTGACAGTATCGTTTAAGAGACCCTTGAGAAGAGGAAGTTCCTTTCACTAAAACTGTTCCTTTATTTTCCTTTCTTTCTTCTTCAGCAGCAATGGAAAGCTATTGTGGATAAATATTCTTTAAAAGTGCCAGTTTGTTATGCATTTTTTTTGCTTTTGTAGTATCATAGTTGTCACTTGTACCTCCTCCCAAGAGATGAAGAGGTAACATCTGATAATGTAATATATCAAGTGAAGCAAAACTGGATCGAAATATAGAGAGGATGTGCTGGAAAGATAAAGGCTACCTCTGAGCAACTAGTTGAAAAAATCATTTATATATGGCTTATGAATTAGTAAGATGCTCCTGTCTTAAAAAAAAAAATAATTAAAAAAATCTGGCCTCCCTGGTAGTTACAGAGCTGCAAACCAGTTAGACACAAGGTTTAGTTTTTTACAGTTATTTTTATTACCATTGAGTAGATGTAGTGTAGACATACTTTCACATCAGGCAGTGTATTTGTAGTTTAATATACTGTTCTACGGACATCTTTCCTATCTCCTATTTCCATTGTGTCTGGTAGTGCTTAAACCTTAAACGAGATATAATCTGTGCTTTTTTAATGCATAAAGCTGGCTGATCTCAGTTATGAGTTCTGCTCTGGATTGAAACTGATAGTTATGTAGAACTTAAGCGCTTAGTCTTGACTGCATCTTAACTTAAAGAGGCTTAAATCAACATCCTTTTAATTAAAACTGAGAATACCATTGGTCTCTGTGTTACTCATACAATTTTTTTTTCTCCTTTAAGTGATCTTCTGGTCAGATCTTTTTTTTTAGCATAAAAAATCCATACAGGTCCAATCTGATGCAGACCAGATATGGTCAAATCAATATACTGCTGGGTATCAAAATTGTGTTTTGGCTGGCAGTGCTAAAGGCGAAAAACACAGTAAGGTGTTAAAACTCTTAACTCTTCACTAGGAGGAAAGACAGAATAAAAAGGCAAGCAAAATGATGTCTGGGCATGAAGGCGAGTGATCATGGAGGGCCAGTTGCCAGACCAAACTGTTAAAAGAACACTAAAATGCTGCTGTGTTAGTAGAAAGAGTTATTCTCTTGCTGTGAAACTCTGAACACCACCTAGGCATGCACCTCTGCATTTCACAATGATTTTATGGATCCTGCAAAAATACGCTTTTTATTTATTTGGTGTATTCTGACTAGTTACCAAAGAATCTTTTAAACCAGTTTTGATTGTTCTTAAATTAGGCCTGTGCTGGGGTAGGCAATCTGAGGTATTTAAACATATACTTACATGAGGCTTCTGATGGGAAGCCTCTGTTGTTCTGTTTTCTTCTTTTATAACTAGTAACACTTCAAAACGTGATTGCAACTTTAAATAAGTCAAAATACTAAGAAGCAATAGACTTCCAGATTATTAGAGACTGGTGTGTCTATGAGAAGAAAATATTTTATGTAAAAATGTATTATGCTTTGATTAATCCACATAAACTTCAAATAGAATGCTAATTACACAATACCGTGCCTCATCAGAGAAATCAATTATTTTTAAACTGATATATGTGAAGCAGTGAGTTATGTTATCAAGCTTACTTTGAAGGCAAGCCAACAGAGAGAAAAATGATTACAGAGCATATCCTTTTGCAGAAGCTTATTTGCCTTGAACATATTTCCTGTTGTCAAATGCTAACCTTTCCTAGGCTGTTGCTGATGTAGTTGAATGGAAAGTTGTCCTCCTTGAAATTCTGATTTATATTAAGTTAGCAGCAAACATGTGGTCAGTCTTAGAAATGTAAAGTGATCTTGAAACAGATCCTGTGAGATCTACAAAATTGACATTATTTGTATAATCTTTTTCTTAATTCAGTTAGCTTATGACATGGAATTGTCACCTTTTGCAAGCAATTTTTTCTTTGACTTGAAAGTGCTGGCTTCTTTAAACACAATTACAGTTGTTGGTTTGCTAATCCTGCGAGTCAATCTGCACTAAACAAGAAGCTTATATCAAACCCTTGGCAGCTTCAGTGAAAATTAAAAAGCATGCTTTACTGTAGAGATTGTCAAGAGTGGAAATAATATTTGTCCAGTCGGACAGCTTGCTTTTGTAGTCGCTAAATGAAAGTTGAGATTCTGTCTCTTCCTTGAAAGCTTCTGTGTCAAGAAGGTAATTTGGACTGTTTGTGGTTTGACAGGGATTATTAAAATCAGATGAAGTGAAGGGAAGGAAGTGTGAGAAAGCAAAATTGACAGTGACACTCTCTATTATTTGCAGCTTGGATCATGATGACTATGGTGATATGATAGATTCTAAATGTTAGGTTCACTGTTGGGATATGTTAAGCAGCAACTACAGTAAAATGCAGTTACAGATTATTTTTCTGACTTAACACAAAGCCATCCATCATTTATTTTCATTGGGAAATTGGTGAGGGGGAGTGTAGCAGAAAACAAAAAGACTAGAGGGGCAAATGGAAGGAAAAAGGGAATGGTTCAGAAAGAATTTAATTTTCTCCTTTGTGACTTGATTTAAGCAAGAACTCTTTATTCTTTTTTTGAGTTCACACAGCTTGCTAGTATACTTCAGAGGGAGTAAAACGGAGGATTAAGAATTGATGGAACAGGTCATAAAATTTGTTTTTCCAATGACTTGAATTTTGGTAGGAATTTTTTAGCATTAATAGTTTTGCATGAAGTGAGCTCAAGTCTTAAAGATTGCTGCTTCACATCAATTTTTCATGACTTGCATCTTGCATGTTATTTTTAAATAGTGATCTTTTCTGCCACTTTGAGATAAATAATTTAAAAACTTAAATTATTGCAATATTCATATAGCTGAATTTTTAATTGCTGAAGATACATTAGCTGCACACTGTATGCATCTTTTGGTGTCTAGTGGATATACAATGTATTATTTAATCTTAATCCTTTGTTTTATATCTTGGTTGTATAGGTAAACTTTCAATTTTTGAATAGGCAAGTTAGAGCAGAGGTAAAACGTCCAATAGTGAAGCTTGAAGGTTGCTCTCATTTCTATGTGGTTTCCTTCTGTGTTTTCCAGTACAAGAACGTCACAAAAAATTCTGTTTTGGGGCAATTTTCAGTGTAGTCTTAGGATTTTATAGGAAATTAGAAAACTGAAAGGAAAACAGGTGACACATGAAAGCCTTTGCTGTTATTTAGCATAGCCATAGCTTCATAGCATAGCTTCATATCTTCCAAACAACATCATGCAGCATTTGAACAGTTAAGCCATGCCAGTATAGCAAGTCCTGTCTCTCATGTTCACCTATCTTTGCAGTAGAGTGAAACTTATTAGCATCCAGAGTGATTCATCTCCTAGAACAAAAGGGGAAAGGGAGCAGAATGACTGAGGGAAGAGAGGTTACATAGAATTGTTCACAGACTTGCAAAATAAGGACTGTCATGAGAGAAGAGGATGGTGTTGAAAACGCAGTGGGGATACTGGTAAAGGAGGTGCTCCGATAACGGAGCGCATGAAACTCGTGATGTGAGAGGAGGGTGCAGGCTGATGTCAGCTGGAGGGGGCAATAGGAAAGGCAAACAACCACCCTGAATCAGACCCTGAAATAAAAGAGGATTCAAACTGTGTGTACAGGACAATCTTGGAGGGTGTTGAAAAACACATCAGTGAGCTACTCCTGTGCAAGAAATGAAATGCGTAGTTCTGTAGTTGTACCTTTCAAAAAGTTAGATTAGCATTACAGTTTTCTGTTTTGATGGAAATAGGACCTACCAGCCTGAGGTCCTGCCTTGCCTGTCATTGATACTAGGCATAGTAAAAGGCAGTCTTTAATCAGAGGAGCTCACAATATAAATAGGACAAATGAAAGGGAAGAAAATAGTATTCCCATTTTAATGAAGTTTAAAGAATAGGAGTAGGTGATTTACCCAACTCCTGGTCTATAGCAAAGTTAGTACTGTGTGGCTGGAACTAGGAATTGTACTACTCACAAGAGCATGGCACTTGCAACTGAATATAAGTGTGCGCATATTTATCGTTTAGGGAGTTAGAGATTGCTGTGTTGGTAGCGTATAGAAGACAGATAAATCAGGGCAGTTTCACTCTTTGAAGCAATACTTTACTAGTTTGACATTAATAAAAAATACACGTAGTTATTAGTTGTTATCAGTCCTTATCATACACAATTAAAGCAGCTGGTCCTTAACAAGCTTTCCTGAACTGTCAATACCCGGTACCACAAAGCTTATGGAGCATAGCTGCCATTGATGGCTTGGGTCCTTGGTGGTCTTAGTTACTGAAGCAGCCAGCCTCGAGATCTTAATGAGGGAAAACATGAACCCCATAAGCAACTTCCCCCCAGAATTTTTCCTTTGTCTTTTATGCTTCTTACCCTCCTCCTCAGAGATAGAGAAGATCTCATTTGCTCTCAGCATATTTAATTTTATTTTTTAGGACGAGGACTTGTTCTGCTTTTGCTAGAAATCTTTTCTGTTTATTCTGCCAGATTATTCTGGTTCCAACAGACATATTTCCTGCTTTATTTGTATACTTTTCTCTTATCCTACCCTTTTCCTGTTCGCATGTTTTCTTCAGCCCCTTTTGTGCAACCATATCATAAGTTTCTGTTTGCTCCTTGGTAGTTGTGTGCTTCTGCTTAGCTGAGTTACAAAACGCTGGCACATTTTCACAGGTTATGGTGTTAGTAGTGTTACAGTGCTGTAGGACGCTTGGGCACTGTCAGCAGTTATGCTGTTTTAGTGACCTGTGTCTCTTTTCAGTGCAAGGAAAGATTAACTGTGTCGCACTTAAAATGGTGGAGGTGGGTTTGCTGTGTCTCAAAGCGTGGGTTCAGCAGTCAATCGCAGCTGTGAGATGGCATTCTGATGTTAGCACCGAATGGGAGGTGACAGGCTATGCTTGAGCCACAGCAATTCATCACCTGCAGAAAGCAGTACTGAAGAAGTTAGAGACAAGCAGTGTTACCCAGAGAGAGGGAAAAGCCAGCTAGCTATCTGCCATTTCATGGCCAAACATTTATTGGTTCTTGGCGATATAGATACTCTTTGCCTTCTTCAGCTGCTGATGACATAATTCCTTGTAAACATCATTGTGTTATAGCTGTGCATTATGTAGCCCATTGTAAACTATTAATCACAATATATAAATTGTGCAAGTGAAAGACGCACTTTGAAGGAAATTGGAAGGGTTTTCCTTCCCCCTCCCCTGTAAATGAATTTCGTTTGGGGACAAACAGAGACAAATGTCAACTACGTATCTTCATGTTTACTTTTGTATATCCATGTCATCATTCAGCAGTGGTATTCTTTAAATGCTCTGTGTGCACAAGATCAGAAATAAGAAAAATAACAGGAATTATAGAATACTTAATTAGAAAAACATTTAAAATTCAGGTTACAGTTTCTGTGGACTTGTTGTAGGTTAGTTAGGGGGAGAGCTGCCCTTCCTGAATGTGCAGATTTTGCCATGTTACTCAGCTAAATGCTCATAATTTTAAATATATCCCTGTTCTGTTGGAATCCACCTCTGTGTATTCTGTCTTGGATTCTTCAGTGGGGAGGTTGGTTGGACCATGCTATGTTTTCTAATGTCTGTCTATGGAAGTAGTCTGAAGAGCAAGGAGAGAAAAACAAAAACTCAAAACCTAGCATTTCAGTATTTACAATGTTTTCAAGTATGAAAGGTAAGATATTTGTTTAGAGATCAAGAACACAGCAGATCAGAGGAGGTGCTCCTGGCAAAAGTGAATATGAATTCTTTTGCATAGTTCCAGAGTTAATTTCAGATTCCTCATTGCTTGCTTATGTTAGTGTGTAGTAGTTGTACTGAGTTTTATTCTTAGTATGAACACCACAAATGCATTTCACAATTTATACAATGTTGTATTTTTACTGCAAGTACAATACATATATTTACATTTTGGCATAGTTTAGTCTGTGAGTTCCTACTGAAATGTATAGTTCAGTTATGAGCTGAGACACCTTTGACTGTGTAATCAATTTTTAGTGTAGGGCTTGTGGGAAAGTTGTGTCTTTTATTTAATATTTTAAGAAACGATCATAATGTCGTGCTAGTATTTGTGATTAGGAGAAGTCCACTTTCCACACCACTGGCTCCCTCCAAGAGGTTTTTTCAGCGAAATGTAAGGGAAGGCACCTGGAATCTTTTCCTAAAGATATCTCCTAAGAAATGGAGATACAGGTCACCAAAGGCTTTTGGTGGGCCTGTACAGAGGCCATGGTCAGCAGAATCTAGTGCACAGAGTGATTAAACACTTCTTTTTGATTTTTAAGGGATAATCTCCACATTTTTGTCAGTGTTTTATGTAAAGGACTGGTTTGTTTCGATAGTGTGTGGTGGCTGTTATTTCCAGAACCACTGAAGCTAGAAGCTGATGCTATATTTTAGCAAAGTTACATGTTAATCTCCTGCTCTTCTGTGATACCAGCTGTTAAAAGCTTGTTGAAATAGAATAGTAATGTAAATAGAAAATTTCTTTAAAACAAGGACATTATTCTAAATAAGTATTTTCAGTATTTTTAAAACATTTTGGTAGGCTGTCAAAATCAAATAAATGTCCACATTTCAGAGGTCACATAAATGAAATTTCACTTAAATGAAATTGAGTAAGAAGTATGTGACAAACATCAACATTTTGTATTTTTGTATGCTAAATGCTACTGTCCCATTATAGTTATTTTTATGCCATAGCCTCATATTTATCTAGCAGGGACTCCTATATCTGTCACAAATGTTTTGAGAAAATACTAAAAAGTCTTAATAATTTTAAACTGAGATTTTTTGAAATGCTGAGAAGCTCTAAAAATTAATATCTGAAAGAAGGGATTCCTGTTTTGACTTACTAAATTATTTTCACCTGCAGTAGTATGAATAACATCCAAATTCGCTAATTACATCTTTTTGACCAATTACCCAGGAGAGAATTACAGTTATTTTCTGGCACCATTCTGTTGTCTGTTGTAATGATGCAAGCATGATGACTGGCACATGGAGGACAGGGAGGTGATTTGGGGCAGCCAGCATGGCTTCACCAAGGGCAAGTCCTGCCTGACCAACCTGGTGGCCTTCTATGATGGAGTGGCTGCATCAGTGGGCAAGGGAAGAGTTATGGATGTCATGGGTCTGGACTTCTGTAAGGCCTCTGACACTGCCCCCCACAGCATCCTACACTTTCAACTGGAGAGATACAGATTTAATGGGTGGACTGTTCAGTGGATGAAGAACTGGCTGGATGGTGGCATCCAGAGGGTTGTGGTCAATGTATCAGTGTCCAGACAGAGACTGGTGACGAGTTGTGTCCCTCAGGGGTCTGTACTGGGTCCAGTACTGTTTAATGTCTTCATTAATGACATAGACAGTGGGACTGGGTGCACCCTCAGCAACTTTGCAGATACACCAAGTATGCGGTGCAGTTGACAGGGTGCCTTCCAGAGGGACATGGACAAGCTGGAGAGGTGGGCCTGGGAGAACCTCATGATGTCCAACAAGGTCCCTGTGTGTGGGTTGGGGCCACCCCCAGTACCAGTACAGGCTGGGGGATGGAGACAATCACAGAATCACAGAATCTTGGGTTGGAAGGGACCTGGGGGATCATCTAGTCCAACCTTACAGTGTTACTCAATGTTCTTCAACAATGTTATTCAACATCTTTATAAGTGATTTGGATGATGGGATCAAGTGTAGCCTGATGAAGTTTGCTGATGACACCAAGTTGAGTGGGGAAATAGACACTCCAGAAGGGAGAGCTGCTCGGCAGGGAGATGTGGATAGGCTGGAAGAGTGGGCCAAAAAGACCCTTGTGAAGTTCAACAATGAAAAGTGTAAGGTCATGCACCTGGGAAAACACAATCCGGGAGTGCAGCACAGACTGGGATGCACCCGGCTGGAGTGCAGAAATGCTCTGAGGGCTGGAGCCCCTCTGCTGCGAGGCCGGGCTGGGAGAGCTGGGGTTGTGCAGCCTGGGGGAGAGAAGGCTGTGGAGAGACCTTATTGGGGCCTCCCAGTGCTTAAAGGGGGACTGTGGGAGGGATGGGGGCGACCTTTTTAGCAAGGGCTGTGGTGACAGGACAAGGGGTGATGGCTTTAAACTGAAAGAGGGTAGATTTCAAATGGACATTAGGAAGAAATTTTTTTTACAATGACAGTGGTGAGGCACTGGCCCAGGTTGCCCTGAGAGGTGGTCGATGATGCCCCATCCCTGGAAACATTCACGGTCGGGCTGAACAGGGCTCTGAGCAACCTGATCTAGTTGCAGATGTCCCTGCTCACTGCAGGGGGGATTGAACTAGATGGTGTTTAAAGGTCCTCCAAACACAAACCATTCTGTGCTTCTATGAATAACTTGTATATTAAGAAAGGATCAGGAGTGGCAGCCTGAAACTGTGGGTGATTTAAGTTAGATCTGAGAAAGAAATTTCTAAACACTGAGTGAAAATCAACAATAGAATTTGTTAGAAAAATGACACTGAATATGTGGGATTAATAAATAAGAGTTGCTTCAAATGAGGGTATATTTGTTGTCAGTAAATGGACTAGACTTTGACAGAGGAAGTCCTTTGGACTATAACCCAGACAAGGCCTGTTTTCTTGTTTTTGTTGTTTACACTAGTTTTGCAGGTTCTTACCACATTTCATGGCATATTTTGGAAAAGATGTGAATGGTTTTATCTACAAAGATTTTGTGTTTATCAAGTCTTAAATTTTGTCATGATTACCATTGAAAGCTGAAGTTTAAATAATAAAATGTAAGCCCAACACAAAAAAATACTACAGTCTGTGAAGGATTAGTATCCAGGGCTGGAATGTTGTTTAAATGGACAAGGAGCTTGACTTTCCACATAAGTACTGTATCTATTAGTGAAGTTTGTCAAGTGTTGCCTTTTCTACTTCTATTTACCTTAAGCTAAACTTTTCCATCTTTGCCATGTCCTTGAGGGTATTGGTTTTAGAAAGTGACTTACTACACTGCTTTCTGAAGCTGAAATAGGCCTGTGGATTGAAAAGCTACAGGCCACAAACTACTCTGTGATCTAGGAAGCCAAGGTAAAATTACATATGGAATCATATTGTCCTCCTCCTTCAAACAGTGCTTCCAGTTATGTTTGGTTGAGTACAAGAGTATATGATTGTCTATGAAAAATCTTGAGATTCAGAAGAGATCTTTGGGTCATACAGCAGCTATTCCAAGGTGGAAATACTAGCTGGATGAGAGGTTGAGAGATAAGACGGCTTGAGAACAAATAGCCTTTCAAAACCATATAAGTGTCTTTTTTGGCCTCCTCCTTTTTGGTAGTTACTGTCTATTTTTTCCAAACACGTATCAAGCAAGGAGATTCAGAATAGTTCTGTTCTTTCTGCCTTTGTTATGCTACTTCAGCGAGACCAGGTAACTTTACTTTTACTGTATATACATTCTCAAACAGAAATAGACTTTTCTCTCCATGAATATATCTCAAAATAAGAAATAGGAAGTTTCACACTTAGGCTAGGAAATATTGAAGACAATTTTTGTATTTTCTTCCTAAACAACAAAGTCTATACAAAGCTACAGTAGCAGCCTGAATGGAATTCACAGGTTTGTTAAAAACTCCCCCTCCTGCAATTTCTTCTAGTCAGCTGTTTGAAATAATCTGACTGGAACGTGAACATAACACAGATGTCTTTGTAAGATAGTCTAAACATCAGTCAGTGCTGCAGAAGTTAATTTCTTTAATGTATATACTTTAAGAAAGTGTAAGAAAATATGTGTGTAATTGTGTAAGGTTAAGAAAACGTGTATTTGTGAACTATTCATGTTTTCTGTATTTAATCACCTTTCTAAAAACTACGTAATAGTTCTTTAAAGTTATAGTTTATGTAATTTTCCTTTATTCTTACATCTTCCCTAGTAAGTATTGTACCCAGATTATGTGTGAATGGACTATTCAGAAGTCCAGCACAGAAACATCTGACTCTAGTTTCTCATTATGAGCTATCTATAGCACCCATGCTTAATATCTTTCATGCCATGGCAGCCATAATCTGTTGCACTACTTATCTATACTTGGGCTAACACATAAGTCTAGGCACTAGTGTTTTGTGGTGGGTGAAAATAAAATGCTAGGTAAGAAACCTGAGCGTTTGAGGATTTGCTTGCCCATTTAGCCTGCTGTATTCAACAGAGTTGCAGCTGGATGTGAGGAACACAGCAGTGAAAAACATGATATAATTTAAAAGACTCCATAACCCTGGGGAGTGCCAACAAGGGGTGTAATTGGATAGTTCTGTCAGCATGGCAGCATTTGGTTATGAAGAGAGAAAGCAATGACATTTTATTTATAACACGTTTACTTGCAAAATGTATATGACTTATTGCATTATGTTTTATTTGAGGAAGTGTACTATTTCTTATGTATTATAGGAGTTCTAAAGAAAAATTGCCTTGTCTAAAGAAGTACACCCAGTGTCTCTTTTTTTAAAAAAAAAAAAAAAGTGAAAACTGAAAACATTGGTAGTAAATATTATTTCTTAAGGGAACAAAAAAGTTGAATATTTAAAATAATATGATGTGCAAAGTATTAGATAAAATGTTCACAATATAATCAATAATGCATACAATATAATTAAAGGTGTCAAAATACAACCTTTTTAGTATGATTTTTAAGTAGGCTTAAACAGGAACGAATCAGAAGGATATGCAACTCTCTTTCCCTTTTCTTCCCTTTCCCTCTTCTTCCCTTTCCCGTCTTGCATACTGCTTAATTACAGAGATCTGGAAATCTTATTTTGAAGAATATATCTAAGTTAAGGTGTAAACAATGTCTTTAATAACCGTCTTTCAGAGTAAAAATAAAAGAAGTAGTGTTCTGTTTTGGTAATTAAAACTGTCTGTTAACTAAACTAAGAAATAGTACCATCTAAAAATATCTTTTATCTTCTTTTTAAGATCTTATTTGTATGCCAAGTATTAGCAAATCATCTGGCAATTTTTAGAAATATAACATGACTGTGTTTCATTTTAAGCACCTAAGAAATGACTAACAACCTTTGTCACAGAACGACATTTTGATTTTGATAATTTATCCAACTTTCCACAGGAATTTTAATAAGGAAGAATGCATAAGCCTTAACAAGATCATAATTTTTATTTACTTCTGTTATTTATTATGTACCTTCTAACTTCATTGATGACTGAAGTAGAAGTCCTTGACTCAACAGGTTTTATTAAGCAACCCAGATTTGTTTCTTGATTTCAGCTGAAAGGGGTAGAATTCTTGTGGGAGAGACCTGGAGGCCAGTATTTTGCAAACAGTGTGGTTAAAGGCAATATCCCTTGCAGTTATGCCATCCCATTTCTCATACTGTTCGTATTAGTGTTGAGGCCACTCTGCACCTGGCATTGCTTCAGTTCCTCTCAGTTATGTACAACACTGATGCTGATCTCAACCACATCATAGTCACGAGAGTCTCATGTCTGCAGTTTTGGCACTTAATTTTCTCATGGTTTTCAGGAAGAATCCACACATATCTTCATATAATTTTCTTGACTTTTTTTGTTGTTTCCTTCCTCTGCATCTGTGTTTCTGAATAACTTTTTATGCAACATGAGGCAGCAATATGCAAATTAATGTTTTGAGGACTTACTCAGAAACACAGACATAGAAGGTGAAATGGTTCTGAGATTCAGTGGAGAAGCATCTTTTTGACAGCTACCTCTAGGTCTTTTACCCCTTTGCAAAACTTGACTGAAATTGGGAAGAGGGTGCACCTGGGATGGTGTGGAGAAAGACAGATTACATAGACAGTGGTTGTCTATGCCCCATTTCTTTGGAAAGTAGACTGAAAAGCAGGAACACAAAAGAAATTGAAATAGAGGAGTAGAAGATGAGAAGGCAATTAATGTATTAAATAGAAAATAGTTTTGTATAAGAAAGAGCAGGAGAACTTTTTAACCTACATTCCACATATTTCTGCTTTAAAGAAGAAAAGGCTGTGGACATCGAGGAGGAAGATGTTATTACAGGTGGTATGCCATTGTTGTCACTTCTGTTATGGTGAAGAGCCTTTTTCTGAAAGGAAGTGATATAGATGTCTTTAAGATTATTTAGTCTTGCTTTGCTGTCCTCTTAATGCTTTGCATGTAATCAAGTATTCTCGGCCAAAATACTTTGTCTCTTCTGGCTTCATCATGAATTTGTGTGTATATGTTGAATAAGAGCAGTGAAGGTCTCTTATGAATTCAGAGATGGAAACTGCATCCCTAAGATAAGTCTGATTTGATCTGTTGGCTGCTTTGAAGGTTTGGGTGAGAGACTGACTTAAGAAGCTTGATGTTTGCATTTCACTCTCCTGCATGTGAAGTATGGGGAAAGCAAGCAGATGCTTTTTATTAAAACAAGACTTCATCTTGCAAGCTTGAAAATACGTAACACATTCTAGATTGTGTTCACTCCAGTATATATATTGCAGGGTACACGGTAAAAGTAAGTAGAGTGTCATTACTTTACTTATGGGTTTTTTTCCAAGGAGAGAAAACAGAAGCTTAACAGTGCTTTTTAAGTTGAAAATCATAGGTGAATGAGAAGCAGTATGTGACTCCATTACCCTGTAGTATCTTAATGATGTATTGAGCATTAGGCAATATGGCATGAAACCTTTACAGGTTGAGTTATGCTGGCAAAAACAAACCTAAAATTTTTATTTAAGAAATGAAAGATTAAAAAAAAAGGTAATTTAGCAGATGTTTACAGTTGTCATTAAAATGTTTCATATGACCCTGTGTAGAATTTAGTATGAAGCTTTAATAATAGTATTTAGGGAAAAAAAAATCCATGACATATATGCCTCTAAACAAGCCTTTAAGATTGTGACTATAAACTTGGACCCACTTAAGAAACATCTCTGTGGAGGTTCTGTATTTCATTTTTACAAAATTGACATTTTTCAAACTCTCAGCTTTAAATTGAGAAGTAATGGAAGAAAATAGAATGTGCAGGAGTGAAGGGACTGAAATGCAGCCTACATTTTAAAAGCTGTGGTTGCAGACTTTTTATGTAATTCTTTTAAAATATAATAGTTTCATTGGAAGGCTATTTCCTGTTAAAATTCTAACAACTCTCTATCTGATCTACTGAACTATAAGACCTCAAAGGTCTTGAAATTTCTTTCCTTTAAATACCATTGTCCTCAAAGAGTATTGTGTCAGGATGGAGGATTTTTCCAATAAACAAGAAGAGAAAATGCTTTTATGGTCTGGTATAGAAGTAGCTAGTATGTATTTGTAAGGTTTTTAGTTGAAAATGGTATATGTTAGGTTCTTTACCAGTGAGTTAAAAGATTAGTTCATTCAGTACAGTCTTTATAAATCTGTGCAATTTTAGACATTAGTGACAAGCAAGATAGGAATGCTGTAGCAGGTGTTTTTGAGAGCATAGTTCTGAGAGGGATTTGGGGGTTTATAAAGTATTGCCTCTTCTTCCTGAGTTTATAAGTGACAGAAAGTGAGAAAACTCACATATTATCCCTAAATAGCATCTCTTATTGCCACAATTGGAAAGACAGTTCTGCAGTAGAAGCATTGTTAGTCTCACACATAGGAGATACCTTATATTATTGCCCTTCAGGAAAAAACACAATGCCATGAAATCTTTCTGGGGAAAGTAATTATTGGTCTCGGGCATTTTCTCATACCAGTATGCAAAATCTAGACAATACTTATGATTCTTAGCTGTAGCTGTAGGAAATAAATACAATGTGCTATTTCGAAAATATTCAAATTAATGTGTATTTTCTTGGCAAATACCATTAGCCAAAAAAAAAAAGAATGGTAAGAAAACATATGGTAGCTATTTCAAATATAATCTTATTTTATGTGTTTATTATTATAATATATAATAACAATAAATATATAATATAATCTAGGTTTTTAAGACTCTCTTGTCTATGCATTAGTGATTACTGTAGTCTACTGATGGGTAATTATTGTTGTAATTGAAAAGTATTTTTAAAACATCCATCATTCATAAAGCGTATCCATTTGACAATGAGATTGATTAATGTAGTGTTAATGAGGACAATGGCAGAAGAGCATTTTATGTTGTGTATATGGCAGAAAAGTGGATTATTTAATATATTTTTTTTTTGTAAAGGCCTGAAACCATATCTAAAGAAGGCAACATTGCACCAAGTTTATCCATTTTTCTAACTTACTATATATAATAGAACTACAGGCACAAAAAAAAATTCTGTGAGAAGAGACATTTTGATTTGTTCTTCTATCTCTATCTACTAAAGAAAGCCAGAAAAGGGGGGGGGGGGGGGCGGGGGGCGGAAGGGGTACTTGAGTTGTCATAAATATGGTTTTAGTAACTGTGAAGACTAATAGGAAGACAGAGAAAGCCACTGGCTTTTCACAGGTAGGATGGTTAATGTTTGTGGACTCCTTGTCAAAGAATGGCTTACTTGTAGATGTTGAATCTTGGACGTTGTACTCTGTGGGATGCCAGCTATGGGGAAACTAGCTGAGTGACAAGGATGATATAAGGCTGTTTCAATGAAGACCTACTCAGAAAATGGCCATTTCTTCTCTTCCGAAGGTTATGAAATCATGTTATGCTTTATTCCTTTCTTCTGACATAATTCCTCAGGAGTTGCCTTGCAACTCCAGATGGCATGTTCCTCTTTTGAAGTCACTGCCTTTGACCAATAGTGTTTGATTAAATTTATGTAAATGAGAATTCTCTCTCCTTGTCTTTGAACATCTCTTAGCAGTCCCAAGTAGCAGGAAATCTGAAAAAGCCGTGTAATTCCTTTGCTTTATATTCTCAACATTTCACTTTGTGTGACTCAAGGAATGGGGGAGAGGCAGTAGGGAGAACTCATGGATCTTAGTTTTAAATTCTTGCATGTACCTGTGCCTAAAAAACAGGACTATCCAACATAGTTTGAAAAACCCACAGATATTAAAAATAATAGTATATAGTAGTTGTCAGAAATGTGCATTAACTGGTTTTTAGTAAAGGAAGATTTCTAAGAGAGCTGTATATCCTGTCCTTTTTCAAGGCGTTAGTATTGATGATTCAATGGCTGATATAGCTGCCTTAGATCAGAGCACTGCGTTCTTCTATTACAGCTTTAGATAAGAGGCACAGCTTTCTGCTTCATCCACAGCGATGACTGTGTTTCTTCAGTTCCACTGTTCGTTGTGTCTTATTCCCACTCTCTTATTTGCTGTCTCTTCTAATGGCAGAATTTGGGAGAAAAACTCTGTTCGATACATTTACAAATTTAATTATAGATACTGAGAACCTCTTTGAAAGATATAAAGGAAAATGCGCTATGTGTGTGGTAAATAATAACTGATTAATATAATATTAACATTTAAATATAAGTTTATGACAACAGCAAATGTGGAAAGTCTGCAGGAGGAACACTACAAGATGTTTTTAATAAAACTTGTTTCAAAGTTATTTGTGGCATTCAAAGTATTTTGTAAATACAGCCCTCATGAAGACCCTTTTTCGTATGCATTGAATGTTTTTGTTTTTTACTAGAACAATATGGTGTTTTTGTAAAAGCTGTGTATGCTTAAGCAAAGACTGGGAAATAGGTGAATATGAAAGGTAAATTGGAAAATCTAAACAGAGATCTTCAATACCTGCCTATTAACAGAACCAAAAATTTGTTATATTCTTTTACAGATGGAATTTTTAATTTCTTCCTTTTCCTTTACCAGTCTTTATTTTAAACAGTGATACAGCTCTAACAGGATTTTTACTACAGAAAATTGGATAAGAATCTTTCACTGTGTCAGAGTAGAGCTCAAGAAATTGTCATTTTAAAATGTATTTCTTGCGTAAGCTTTATGTGGTTTCCAAAAAAACTTTAAATATTCAGATGATGTGGAGTCCAGAATAGGAGGAATTTCACATTGAATAGTGTTATCTCAAGCCATTGCCATTGCTGTTGCTGCCTGCTGTGCGGTTGCAGATGACATCTTCTGTGCTGCGAAGCAGCTGGGAACAGTTGTGCAACTAAAGATAGATAAAGGAAATCATTGTTAAGATGATGGCTTGAAAGTGTAAGCTGAGTGATGAAAAATCTTGTCAATTCTCTCATCCCCTTTTAGTTTTGCAAGGGTGCTAGGGCAATAAAGAGATATCTGCTGTAAGATAAGAAGCAGTATAAGAAAAAAAAGCTGCAATGATTTGGCTAGCTTTCTGTGCATGTAGTGCTGCAATTGAAATACCCGTTTTCAAATCACAGGTACATTGACATCCTCTTTTTAAAGTAGTGCTGATGGTACCAATTTTCTTTTATTGTCCTGAATATGGGTGGGGTGAGAGTTCTATGGGTAACACTCGTCTAATGTTGAAGTAAGTTTTCAAATATTTAGATTGGCTGTAAAGTAACAGTCCAGAAAATTTTACTGCCATGGTGCTTGGATTGCACTTAGACAAAGCATTTAGTGCCAAAGTGTGGAATATTACGTGGAAAAAATGTTGCTAAAGGAATAGATATATCAGTTAATAGTTTATAAATATTTTATATGTACAAGTTATTGTTTAAATTCAAAATACAAATAGTTGTCCCATTATACCAGAGCTAAAATAGTATGTTGGCATTAACCGAATGAAATTAATGACAAGGTCATGAGTTCTTTAACTCTTGAATGAGTTTTTAAAGACTAAATTGTGGGATTGTAAAATAGATGCCCTTTATACAAATCTTGGTTTAGAAATCAGTGATTTGAACAAAATAATATCAGTCCGCTGGTTTTTTATCCACTGAAGGGGCTTGTTTACACATGTATGTTGGTTGTGGTGAATAACAGAAGTTCTGACACAGCCAAAACATACTTTTCTCTGTAACAAATAGGGAAGCTAAATTATCTTAGGAAAACTGAAGAGGTTTTTAATTTTCATTCTTCAGCTATTAAACACAATTTCCTATTTAATTCTCTTATCTTTGTCAAATCTTTTATGTTAAAATTATTTGGGGTTCATTTAATTACTGTTGTTAATTGTTAATTTTCAGTCTTCTGGAATAAATCTGTTACATATTTTTTCATATTCTGTCCTTAACAGGTCAGAAATACTGGGAATTAAGACCTTCTACCCAAGTATACATAATTTACTTAATGTGACACCCCATAAATTGTTGGTTCCATTAAATATCTGCCAGTGCTTAAGTAGTAGATGCTGTTTAGGTTTAGGTAACTTCTTTAGATTATTCAGTACACTGTACTGTGTGTATAAAAGCCTACCTCTGGATTTTATTGAAACCTTAATGGTTTGGTTTGTCTTTTTTCTGAAAACCTACTGTGTAATTTGCTCAAGTAGGTGCTGTAGTGCCCAAAGACAGATCTCTTTGGATCTGCATTGTATGAAGTGGTATACTGCCTCAGGCTTCTTAGCTTACTCACAGTTTGCATAAATGTGTACAGGGCATTTAAAAACCCATGAAAGTTTAAAGTTTAGCTTGAAGTTTAACAAAGTGTGATCAAACATTATGAGAAACCATGTCTAACTTTAAACTTCCTCCTTTAGTTCTGCTATGATTTTCTTGAACAAATATGTACTATAATTTCTTTTCAAAGGCCCTAACAGCCAAGCTAATTAATTTTCCATTAGGCTTAGGCAACTGATTCAGAGGAAACTCCAGGTGAACTGAAGTTTAAAACTGTATTTACGGTTTGGGGTTTTTTGCCCCCTGAGGTGTTCCGTGTAACTGTAAAACAAAATTTGCCTCACATTCTCCATGGTGGATGCTGTCCTGTGGTATCTGAAACCCACTGAAGTCAAAACAAGAGTCTTAACTGGCTGAAATGCTATAGGGAAATAAAGGGGTAACAGTACGGAATATTTGGCAATACGTAAGTCTGTCAACATTTACAAAGTTTCTAAAAATGCTGGAATGGATTTGTATCCTATAAACATGACCTTGTAATGTTTTACCCAGTGTAATGGAAGACCCAGAATTTATATTTAGAAAGAATAGTGTTTGGGTCAAAAAGAGGATGTCTGTTAGCTGCGTAAACTCAACAAAAGTGCTTGTACAAAATTTATTCATTTTAGGTCAACACAACTTTTATGAACTGTATGTTTGATAACAAATACTTATTACAGTAAACATAAACATTACACATTAATCTTAGAGATCTGGTGGAATTTCCCACGCATGCTTGTAGTGGAAGGTTTTTACAACAACGTTCATTGAATTGATCAGAATGAAGAAATATCCAATTTGAACTAAGTATCATTTTATAAAGGACTTTGAGAAGATTGCTTCCTTTTGATTGACATTGAAAAAGAAAACATGAAAAAAAAGAAGGTGTTCTTCAGTGGTAAAGACTATATGAATTGAAAATGCAAGAAGTATCTGTTTTATCAACTTGAAAGTTTCATGATGTTTTTTCAAATAGGCTCTTAATGTCAGGCTTGTTAGGAGTAGGGAATTGTTACAGTGAAGTTAAATTGCATTGATACTGTGGATTAAAATAAGAGACCCGAAAAATATTTCTTTTTAAGCTACATTGGGCATAGGTTAAGTTTCTAGAGTAGCTACCAAACAGATTGACAGGTACATCATTTTAATGGTGATGAGCGGTCCTCTAATATGTTTTGAGAAAAACTGTACCTATTACAGATAGGGATGCTTCGAGCTGCATCTGAAGCAGGCTCTCTAAGACCGTTTGTCTCAAAACATATGATATTTCACTGTAATAGTAACTAGAAATATGATGGGATGATACTTTTTATGCAGCATAATTACAAGTGTTAATCTCCTTTGCAGAAGAAGTGGGTTATTACTATCTAAAATTCTTCAAAAAAGTTTGCAGTTTCAAAACAGAGCTCTTCTCCCGTGTCATGTTTAGTGAACAGTGTGCTGCTGTGGCCAAGAAGGCCAACAGGATGCTGGGTTGCATCAAAAAGGGCATCACCAGCAGAGATAAAGAAGTCATTATCCCTCTCTACTCAGCGCTTGTCAGGCCACACCTGGAGTCCTGTGTACAGTTCTGGTCCGCGCTCTACAAAAATGATGTGGCCAGGCTGGAAGGGGTCCAGAGAAGGGCCACCAAGATGATCAGAGGACTGGGAAGCTGCCATACGAGGATGGGCTGGGAGAGCTGGGTTTGTTCGGCCTTGAGAAAAGGAGGCTCAGAGGGGATCTCATCACCCTGTACCAGTACTTAAGGGGCAGCTACAAGGAAGATGGAGACTCCCTTTTTACACGGAGTCCCATGGAGAGGACGAGGGAGATGGACACAAGTTGCTCTTGGGGAGATTCCGATTGGACACGAGAGGGAAATTTTTCACAGTGAGGACAGTCACCATTGGAATAATCTCCCCAGGGAAGGGGTTGCCTCAGCCACGTTGGACACCTTCAAGAGTCACCTGGACAGGGTGCTGGGCCACCTTGTCTAGGCTGTGCTCATCCTAGAAAGGTTGGACTAGATGATCCCTGAGGTCCCTTCCAACCTGGGATTCTGTGAGATAATGAAAATTCTAAAAAAAATGGTTTTATTGTATTTATTTCTGAAAAGAAATTGGTTTTTGCCATCAGAGGAGGGCTGCATCGTACTGGCTATCGGGGCAGTGATGACTGACTGCTCTTTGAGGGATGGGAGAGAAGGGGCATATCCCAAATGGCAGGGGAGGGACCTTGCCAGGCAGTGCCCATCCTACTGTCTGCAAGGGAGGCAAGTGGGGTGGGCACCGGAGTGATAGTTTAGTTCCACTGAGAGTCCAGGCCACCAGGCAGTTAAATCCTATCACTGCATTCAGAGCCCTGACACGGGATACACTGAATAACCACTGGTTACACTAAGTAAAAGTGGAATTTCTCCTCAATTAACAATTTAAATCTTGACATATTTATTTTTGTGTTCTGAAACATTTTAGTATTTTGCTTTTTCATATGATAGTTTTGTATCACAGAAATACTTAGGTATTCATAAGAAGTCACTATTGACCACCTAAACCAAAATTTGAAAACTGAATAATCAAATGTTGCTTTTCGCCCCCCCCCCCATAAACCAAGACTGAAAGGAATAATTACCTTGTTTTGACAAGCAAACTGATGAAATATGACATAGAAGTCTTACAGGAATGCATACATGAAAACTCAGCTGTCATGTTTACAAGGTGATTTTTTTCATATGATGAATTTTTTAAGCAGTAAGTGGTCTGTAAACTGTACTGATATTTTTCTGAGTAACATAAGCTTCTTTTGGCTATCCTTCTGGCTAAGGAAGAGAGTTAGGAATAAATATAAAATTTTGATTGTGCAGCTATTTTATGAAAACTCTGAATCATTCCAAGCTGTTCTTATTTTTGCATTACATGTTTCTATTGTACAGTACATTTTACAGCAATCATTGAATGTTCTGTGAGCATAGCTGAATAAAAGATGGGTTTGAGTTATAGCTATTGAATGGAGTTAGCATCACATTCTGTATAAACTCTGAGATTTTTCTGAAGAGAAAAGGGAATGGATTTGTGTGACCGTGTCTGAATACAAGTATACATGAGTGAACAACTGTATTTTCAGTATTCCTTTTATCTTGATTCTGTTGCAAAGCACTGTTCAGTGTTTTTCTGTTGGCTGCAGAACTGTCCCAAGTTGACCTACTGGTTTTTTGCCAGAACAACTGACTGAAGCATTTCAGCATTTGGGAGAGTCCTTTTTAAAAATTCTGCTTTTAATTACAGTGTCTTTAATTGCAGTAACATCTGTTAAGATACTTGAGTCTTACCTTCAAAGACTGATCTTCCCTCGATGTGTTACGTGATGTATTTTGTTTACATCCAAACTTTTTAACCAGAAAGGTGACTGAGGTTCAGATGTGTTCCAAAACACGGAAAGTCTTTGAATTGTTATTTGCAAAAGGGTACTCTATAGCTTTTGAGAATTTAAGAAAATTGTATATCCCTGAACTATGTTGTAGTAGTATGCTGTTCGTACATATGTGCAAGATACTAGGCTCTAAAGGACATTTACATTTGTTCTAACTTTGTTTTGAAAGAGCAAAACCAGACTCAGTAGTGTCATTTCTGCTGAAGAAATGCACAGCTCTGCTACTTGTAGGTCTACATTCATATTTGATCAAAACCATCATCATGACCTTGCATCTTAATGTAACACTCTTTCTGAGCATGTGTCTTGTATACCATTCACTCAGGAAAACTGTCAATCTGTTTTTCTAGTAGTGCCTCTAGGTAAATTTTCAACGAACACTGTAACTGCTTCGTAAAAGATATTGCCTGTAAGAAAAATAGTGTGTTTATTACATGGCCAGCAGGGTGAGGGAGGGGGTCCTGCCCCCCTGCCCTGCTCTGTGAGACCCCCCTGCAGCGCCGCCTCCAGCTCGGGGCTCCTCAGCACGGGACAGACACGGGGCTGCTGGAGCGGGGCCAGAGGGGGCACAGAAATGCTCCGAGGGCTGGAGCCCCCCTGCTGCGAGGCCGGGCTGGGAGAGCTGGGGTTGTGCAGCCTGGGGGAGAGAAGGCTGTGGAGAGACCTTATTGGGGCCTCCCAGTGCTTAAAGGGGGGCTGTGGGAGGGATGGGAGCAGCCTCTTTAGCAAGGGCTGTGGTGACAGGACAAGGGGTGATGGCTTTAAACTGAAAGAGGGTAGATTTCAAATGGACATTAGGAAGAAATTTTTTTTTACAATGACAGTGGTGAGGCACTGGCCCAGGTTGCCCTGAGAGGTGGTCGATGATGCCCCATCCCTGGAAACATTCAAGGTCGGGTTGAACAGGGCTCTGAGCAACCTGATCTAGTTGCAGATGTCCCTGCTCACTGCAGGGGGGTTGGACTAGATGGCCTTTGAAGGTCCTTTCCAACCCAAACCATTCTGTGGTTCTACGAATAATTAATTAAATTTTGTTGCCCAAACGTTGTGTGCATCTGAACACTTATATTTGTCCTTCATGTTTCTACTGCAATATGAATAGCATTATTAAATACTAAATAGCAGATATGTAATATTCTGGTTACTAAAAAGTTTCGGCTTTTCATGTAATTTTTTCTTTAACTTCAGTAGCAGGTTATCACTGTTTGTAAAAGCGATTTCGTTGTTTCTCAAAAAGAGAAAACAAAAAAAACCAAAACAAAACCAACAAAAAAAAACACAGAAAAAATAACTCTGCTAATGCTTTGCTTCTGATGTAAAGCCTCCTGGGATTTAGTGTCTTAGTTTGAGTAGGCCAGTGGATTTGACCTGTGTTTTGGCAAAGTATTTGTTGAGTAAAATGTGTACAAAACAAGGTGACACTTGTTTTCTGGTACAATATAGTGTTTTGGTCTGCATTTTTATTTTCTAGTTATTTGCAATGATGTGCTTAATTTCCAGAAAGCAGTTACTCCTTGGACAGAAATTATAAGCTCACAGAAAATAAATTTGTCCTCTAATGTATTTATTTATTTTTATAGTTTCCAGATACAAATCTTAAAAAAATTAAAAAAAAAAAATTGAAGAAAGCTACTACGCTGATTAAGGTAAAAGAAGAGATTTGGGGGTTTTTTTAACCAGAAAAATGCAAGATATTATTAAATTTATCTCTGCTTTTGTTTCACAGGTGTACCATTTTATAGAACTCTACTCAGAAGTGTGCACAAGGTTTACTATTCAATACTGATTTTATAATTCCCTACATAAACACTTTCGGTATTAATCTAAGTATTTCCAAGGAACAAAATGTTGTATATTTTGCTACTTAATAGAGTGATTTTTTTTCATAATTTAACCAAATTTTTTTATCTATTTTGCAGATTCTGAAAATGGAATGGGGAGGAGAGTATTCTCTTGATTCTTCCAATTTAGACTGTTTGTTGAATATCCTTCCTGGAGAATTGGAGTTTCAACAAATCCTTAATGATCTAGATGAAAAAATAAAGAAGAATTCTTCTAGGTAAAGAGTATTTTATATGTATCGAAAATATTAGTGACAGTCATTACATTTAGGAAGAAGTACAGCTTTTCTTTCTTTTCTAGTTGCAGGTTAAAATTTTGGTAATTATTTCAGTAGTAATTTTACCTTAAACACTTGAGCATTTAACAAATTTTTAATGCAATATAATTTTTATGGTATAGTCTTTCTCTGGATGGTATTTTTAACAGTTGAATCATCTTAATCTTAGGAATTATTGCAGTAGGAGTGATAGTAGAGAAAGAAAACGTATATTCCCCTGACAGTTGTATTTCCTACAGCTATGACATAGAGTTTTTATTCACTGAAAGAGCTACAGAATTTTACAAAAACAGTAAAATTTTAACTCAGTATGTTCTTAAAGTATTTCTAATGGAAGTAGAAAAAGCAAGTAAGTTAATGTATATAATCTTTCTTATATAAGCTGTTATTTTATCTGTTTCAGTTAAAACTGTTTTGCTGTAATAGAAGATTTTCTAACTAGAATGGCTTTTGTAATATATTTCATTGTCCACTTCTTTGTACAACACTGGTTTCCAAATGTCGATACTACAGAAACAGTGGAGTATTGAAAGAACAATTAATTGATGCAGATTTTTTTCATGACCACAAAAAAATTGGCTCAAGGGTTTGTACCTTATTTGAAAAGCGGTGGTGGTGTTTTTTGGCTAAACTCTTCAGTATCTTTAAAATACTTCGATCTGTGAAAGATACTCTTAAGCAAATAAATTACCCCCTTAAAAAAGTAAGTGTACATTCAGAGGTATAACAAATAGCAGAATTTTGTATTAAATTTTGAAAATTCTTGCCTTTGGATAGCAGTGCATACTACAGAGTTGTATGATTTTAAAGAATGTACTTCATGACATCTGTTTTAAGATTTTTTTTTAATTTTAATGAAGCCCACATTTTGGTCCTCTACTTTGGAGGTCTGTGTCTGCTCCCAAACAGCTTCCTGAAGAATGGAGATAAACCACCGCTTTATTGCACTGGAAACTTATTTAGGTCATCTCTGAGTTATTTTTATATTGCTTATGCCAGGCTGAGACATTTTCCAGGCTTTTTATTCATATTCCTCATATCTCACATTTTGAACATTTTCATTTAAAAACTTAGTGTTTACAAATGTTGTTGCGATAGTAATAATCCTGTAGTAGGAATGATAGTGAAGGTCTGGGAAACGTGCTATTGTGGACCACTGCATAGTGCAATTTCATGTTAGAGTTTTCCAGCTGTGGACATCAGTGAAATGTAGATAGTTGCTTAGAGTTTAGTTGATGTCATAACACACTTATAGGTACTTACATTTTTAGTTTCTATGTGCTTATGTATCTGGGAAAAAAGTGTCAGTGTTTTTGGTAGATGTGTTGTCACCTCTTCAACTACCAAATAAAAGTGATTTTGTCATCATTATGCAGAGCCAGCCTGAGAGTTAGAAAAGTTACTATCAAGATGAGTCTTTGGAATGCATGCTTTGCTACTCTTTCTGGTTTTAATGTGTGTAAAATGTATGCTGCTGGTTGAGAAAACTTTTGGCCATAGGAGAGCAGGCCAGCTGTTCGTTCCTTTTAATGGTACTTCATATCAGTTAACATTTTACGTTACATTTTACATTAACTTCATCACAGTAGAACTATTTGTACATTTTTAAGAAGGCTGATCACCCCCACCTTAGGGACATAGTCCTTCTGAATTAGAAGGGCCTTTTTTCTGTGGGTTTTGTAAGATCCAAATGGTATTATATCCAAGGAGAGCAGGAAGTTGGATTAGGGTGTGGTACACAGCAATGCGTGTCATGAAGAGCTTTATATTTCTGCTGAATAGATACTTAAGCTAGTTTTTAAACTAATTTTCACAAGGAAAATCATGAAGTAGCCCTGTAGTAACCAGGTGATATTTTGCTCCTGTAATATGTCAGTTTCAGAAAGGGAGAGGAGTTTAAAAGAAGATGGACAGCAGCTGATGTGACTTTTAAATTAAAAAGAGTCCTTTTATTGCTAATATATTAGAGGTAGCATGGAATGAAATCATTTTCAAGTTACCATTGATCTTTGTAAGTGGTATGATAAGAGCAGCTCTATGCGCTACAGTGATACAATTGGAATACAATCCATTTTTCATCAGGTAGATTTATGATTTTATTATACCACAGAGAATAAACATAATAGTATACAGCATATATATATTTTTAAAAATAAAACATTGTATAAAAAATTATGATCCGAAAGTGTGTAAATCACTTGAATGCTCATTTATTGCCTTCCAACTGAATAGCTTTTATAAAATTGTGTGACACGACAAATCAGATATGCTTTCCAGCAGTTGAATTACCTTCAGTATTTTTGTATTGTACCAATTCTATTTGGTGCTATAGCAAAAAAAAAAAAAAGGTCCATCTGTGCAAAATTGTTTTATTTGTAAGTTTTAAGGGAGTAAGTGGTTCATTCATTCACTATCATATAACACAGCCCTTATTACACTTGAACGTTTATTTTTACAGCATTTTATAAAGGCAGGTGAATATGAACACTCAAAACCATTGTCATTGCAGGCCAGTTTTATATGCAATGGTAGTCTTGGGTTATTCTAAAATGTAAAGTTGCTTTCATAATTTAATCAGAGCAGCCATTTCTCTTCAGTCAACCCCCTCACATTTGCTTTCACTTTTACTGTTTATCAAAACTGAGATTTGGGATTTTTTTTCATAATATGGAGGATTAAGAATTAGTATGAGTTAATTTTTGAGCAATCCACAGAACTAAGCTTTCAGCTGGTATTTAATACTTCTAAGCAGAAAATAAGGTACAGATCTTGAAACCAAGCTCGTAGTGCATAACTCTAAAGTGGTTGTAAGCATGAAATCTCTTCAGCAGTTGATTTTTTTGTGTGTATTCAGTGAGTGATTGGCTGCCTTTCAGTGGTGATAGTGATAAATTCAATAGGCTGTAGGACAGTGTGAGGTATTCCAGGTCTTCTTCAACAGAACAGTTATTCAAAATTCAACAAAATTGTTTATTAATAGTTTTAACTCCACAGTACACTGGGGACTATATCTTTGTAAGGCTTTCTGCAAAGGCTTAATTTGACTTCAGTATGATAAAATTCAACCTGATCTTCTGTCTGTTTAACAGCAATTCAGTCATCTGGGGTTTTGATGAAGGTCTTTTTTCAAGGGTTCCAGTGAAGTCAATACTAATCAGTGCTTATACTGTTGCATCCTGTCCCATAACTGTTCAGTATAAATTGTCATCTTTGTTTGAGCAGCTAACATAATCCTTGTCTCGTGAGTGACAGGAGTATCTGGCAAGTTACTCAGTAAGGATGTTAGTATAGCATTTTCCAGTCATTGATTATAACTTTGCTGGTCTGTGTAGAAATACTTCCCACCATCAATACCTCACAGCAAAGGCATGGAGTCTCAAACGGGGCGTTAAGCACTCCTGGGTCATTCTATTTTCCCATATCAGAATTGGGGCATGCAAGGGCTCGTGTGTTTTTTAAACTGAGATGTGCTGCAAGACTTACTTTTCTCTATTTTATTTTTAAGAAAATCTTGGCTTATTCATCCCTGGAATTTTCAGGAAGCAGCTATACCTCACTTTTTTGGTACGCAAGAGAATTAGCAAAATCTTGGCATCACCATCCAAAATCCCAATAGTGATTGAGTGTTTGGGAGGATTTCAAGTGAGACCTAATAGTAGAGGAATAAAATTGATAATTTTATCTGATTTACTCAAACCAAGTATTTATCACAGCTCTCAAAAAGAATTTGTCTCTTCTGTGTGAATGTAACCTGCTTGTTATACAGCTGCATTACTGCAGTATTTACTTGAGAACTTAGTACTTATTATGATACTATACAATGTTACTAAAATCTTTGTCAAAATGGTATCTCTCTACGCACTGCCCTGGACTAATTGCTAGGAATGAGTAATTAAAATAAGAAAGGTATGTAATTTTATTCCTATTCAGCCTGTGTTGTGTTTGTGTATGATCACTGAGTTCAGGATAGTTGTTTCTTACCACCTTACTAGCTGGGCAGCACAGAGTTTCTCAGAGATTGGCTATTTTAATAGACACACAGTTTCTTAACTGCAATCTGGAGTGATTATAATTGTGTCAGTATCTTAGGTAGTTAGTTAGCTGTCATGTACCTCTACAGGACCTGTAATCAGATCTTTTACTGCATGGCAGAATCACAGAATGCCAGGTTGGAAGGGACCTCAGGGATCATCTAGTCCAACCTTTCTAGGAAGATCACATCTAGACAAGATGGCCCAGCACTCCGTCCAGACGATACAGGAGACAGTGGGTTTTTAACCATTATTTTTCACTACCGTGTTTTCGTCAATGGAGTTGAAAGACTCCTATGTTTTACTGCCAGTCTTCTGAGACAACTTATCAAGGCAAAGCTTACATCTTGTGGACTGAAATATCTCAAGCCTTTAAAACAGGATTGGAGATTAAAGGTAGGCAGTGGTTCAGTTAGAAGTGGTGGTTCTCATGTGGTTAAACAGTTAAGTAAGCTTCTCTTGCTGAGCTGCAGCAAAGTCATCACTATTCGATTTCTTTCTGGTTTCAGTGGTATAGTAATTTACAGTTTTGGTGGGTATGCTTTGTAAGTAGCTGAATGAGAGATATGAAGTAACTTGCAAAGTCCTTGAAACAGGTGCTGCATTTTTGTTCTGTGTCTTAAGGTCCAAAATTACAATGGGAAGAATTCGAGGAAGTGAATTTTTTCAAGGCTTTTAGCTTTATAATAAGCCTGTAAATTTCAGACTCATATTTTAAAGAATTGTTGTTTTTACAAACAAGTATCAAAAGACATATTTGCCTTCACAGCATTTTTCTGAAGAGGTAAAGTTTTTGTAGTCGGTCTTTCCGTCCGTTTTGTATTGTTGCTTACAAAACAATGTTTAACTTCATGCTTATTGGACTTACTTTATTTTGAATATAACTTAGATACAAAACATTAATAAGAGAATAATATAGTCAAGCTATGAAAAAAGTTAACATACACACAAATATGAGGTGATAACAAAACCTGTATTATTAGCAGTAGCAGCTTTACTTTCTAGCTTTCTCCTCTGCTGTTGAGGTCACTGTTGTAAAGAACATAAACTATAAAAAGGAATTTAATGTTTTTATGCAGTTGGGTTAAGGAGAGTAAGAAAAGGGACACACCAGAAAGCATAAGCTGATGTTGAGATAGACTAGAATTCAACAGCATAAATGTTATAGGCCTGGAACTCTACTAATCCTGTGTTTTTCAGAATTTTAGAAATCCTAAGAGAGATGTTATACTGTAGGTTATCATAAGCATTGTGGGAACATGCTAGATGAAGAAGAGCTATTTTTGGTAAAACCTCTTGTTTCCCTTCCAGATAAAGTTTCAAAACATTCTTTGCATGAATCTATGTGTGTTTTTCAGTTAGACAGTATCTAGCAGTTTGAAAGTCACTAGAAGATAAGTTATTTGTATTTATGCTTAAAATGCTGTTTATTAACACAAAGTATTGCTGAGGCATCAGCAATGACCTCATGAAATTGTCCATAGATCATGGGAAATTTTCTTGATATTCCCTTTTTGGCAGGTCAGCTTTCATGAAATAAAACAAAATGTTTGTTTCCATGTGGGAGAAAGTATAACAAAGGAAATGCCTGTGGGAATTATGCTGGTAAAAGTCTTTCTCAAAGATTTCTTGCTACTCAAACTGTACAGCAGGTCCTCTGACACACAGGTTTCCAAATTATATGACTGATTTTGTATCAGCAGTCAAGATTGTTCATGAATATACATGATAGTAACGAAGTAGTATTGTGTTAGTGCTTCTATCTTCAAAAAACAGTGGTAACAATTATTTCATTACTTTTAAAATTAACTTCATGTTCGTAATAAAAGACATGTAAACTCTGATTCTAAAAGCAGATTTCCATAAATATGAGGATCTTAAGCATAAGTAACATGAGGTTTAAAGATAATTTCACATTATAGCTTAGCAGTTTAATTTAACCAATCTCATTGTCATTTTATGGCTGTTCCATATGCTATATGAAATAAATTGAAACAGTCCTTGTTAGAAATTGAAAGGAGTTAGAAGATCATCCTTCAACTTACTCATAGTAATCTTAGGCAATGGAAAATGATCTATGGAGACAGCAACCCTCATTTTGATACTGTGCTTTTCAAAATAATGTTCTATCAGTATGACAGTGCTTATACTATCAGTTCCATTATAGCACTTGGTTTGTAACTGTTTGCCCATTGATGCAGCCACTTAAAAAGCATTCTGTCCACATGATAAGGTTATTCCTAAAAACTGTCATTAACTTAAAAAATAAGAGCACTGAGGAGTTCTCAAATAGAGACTGTGTCTCTACAGTGGGATTACTTTCCAAATGATATTGAAATGCTACTCCAGAAAAGTACTGTAGTGTGGACACGGATAACATAACAGAACTTTGTGTGGTGTGTTTAAAAAAAAAAACACAACAAAACACAAAAAACTAACCAACCAACCAACCAACCAAACAAACAAAACACCACAAACAACCCCTCTCACCTGTAGAAAGGAAAAGCTATTTCAGTGAAATCATTTTGACTAGTGTAATGGTATACCAGTAGTACTAACCACAAGCATTGATGTGCTCACAAAGGCTCAAGATACTCTTTGTGTGGGACTAAAGATTTCTGTCTTGAAAAATTGATCAATTTTACAAAATTATCCATATAAGCATAACCATCAGATTTTTTTGCTAGAGACAAAGGTTAATTTTTCCTTTGAGCTTTTATATTCCACTTGGTGACTATTTTTTTGTGTTCATGTCTGAACAGTTCCACAGGTTCAAAGAAAAGTGGAATCATCTGTGGAAGAAAAATTACTTGAGGGCTGTTAAATATGACGACACTATCTGATTTAAGTCCATGTGTCACAGACTGCCAGAGATAATGAAAATGTTCTGAGAAGTCTTAACATCTTTTCGTTTTATTTTGTTTTCATTCTTCTTTGACATCTCCGAACAACCATTGTCAGGGACATGGAGACCTTCCATCTGACCAGGAACAGCTATTCTAATGTAGCACAATAGGCTAATTTCCAACTGAGGCATTAAGCACCTTCTGGTTACGTTCACCAATGTCTCAGCATTCGTACCCGAGCACCTAAAACATTTATTCTGTGCCTCACGGTATCATTAAGGTTTAGAGTTTCGGAGGATGTTTCAGAAAACGTACATAGAGAACACAGAGACAGTTAACAATAGTAAGCAGGGAAAAAGCAGTTAAGTAGTGAACTGTATCTGATTTCCCTGTTGTACTCCAGATCTTGTGTTCCTGATTTAGATAGGGTTGCACACAGACATGGTTGTATTCTTCCATTGTCATATTTTAAGAAAATACACACTCCCATCGTACATGTATAGTGTCAGTTGATGTAATCTGGGCTGATGCCTCAATTTTTTCAAAAAAAGGAGCTTACTTACTGCACCGAACTTACTAAAATATATTTACAGTTAAACCTTAATGAAAAAGGGTTATTTGGGAGGAAAAAGGAATTTTGCGCTTTACATGGCTTTTTGTAATTGTACTTTTAAGAAGAAGATTCATTAAATACATTAAGCACATTTTTCACATCAAAATTATATATTTTTTTTACAGTTTTTAAAGCTTCAGCAAATTTCCTTTCTAAAAAAGGAAACAAAAGTCTCATTCTCCCTATACTGATGTGAAATTATAGTTTTAAATAGCAGCCTACATAGTGACAATAATTTTAATTCTATTTTGGCAGAAGTCTTTTATTTAAAATGATTGCTTTCTAAACTCAGATAATACACAGTAAAATATTTTTTCCAGTGGTATCTAAATTCCTAAATACTTCATTTAACGATGTAGTTCATGTAAAGGAATAAGTATCTACAGTTAACCATGTTCATGTAATACTATGTGTTGGCTAAAATCTTAAAAGAACTGGCAGTGTTTTTGAGACCATGTTTACCAACAGTATGCCATAAGTAAACAGGATAAAAATATTTTTATTCAATGAAAAACAGTTTTAGTCCTAATTCAATGTTTACTTTATTGGAATAAAAGGATTAAATAAAATGAACAGATTTATCATTATTTGTACCTACAGGGAGCGCCACTGAAATTTATCCACCTAATCCCCTTATCAGTGTTGGGACAAATGACCAAAATACCTGGTCTTGAGAAGGCTGTAGCCTATTCATAGCTTGTAGGTTATTGGCTTACACACAGATTCCTATGTCAAAGATGACTGTAAAAACTAGTTCCTAATTGAAGCAGATTGGCACAGACTAACAACAGTAGTCCCTTTTACAATGCACAATGCTGTAATCTGTTGGGTATGATTGAACGAGGCACATCAGCGCACCACAATAAAAGCCTTTGATAGTGTCCCAGGAGTCAAGGTGTATGAACAAGGCATTTAGTTTCATAGTCCTGAGAACAGGTTTCACAAGTTAAAAAGATACATGCCAATCTTTTGTCAAGTTCAGAATTGGTATTCATGGCAGGGCTGTCCCTCAGGAACCTGAGTGGGCCACAGGCAGAGAGCGATTGTTTTTCATGGAGGTCCTCTGTGCTCCCGATAAGGCCCTTTGATGATGGGAAGATAGTTGTTTCGGTGCATTTCATTTTGAACGCAGCCATGTTCAGGAAAAGTGTTAAGACTTGCATCAATTTTATAGGAGGTTTTACAGACCACCCATGTGTTCATAAGTTTTAAAAGTGTTCACATACTTTAGCATTAGTTGTAGTTACTGAATTTGTTTTCTGAAAATAATGCAGCTGTAAAATGTGGTGGCTTCATTTTGGTAGAGTAGGTACACTTTGTATGGTTTACCTCCTTTCTTTAAAGCATAAACCAACATACCCATAATTCTTAATGAACAAAATTAAATATGGGAAAATAACCTGTTCAGAATACCTACTTATTTTAATTAAATTTTTTTTTAGAAGTTGTGTAATCATTGTTCTGGAAACAATTGTGGTTTTTTTCTGACATTCAAAATGCTACACTTCTGCAGTTACATTCTTATGATCGTCCTTGCATTCTATAATTGTAGCTTGTGCAGTTTTCGCATTCAGTTTCTTATTATTTAGTACTGTATTTTAGACAAAAAAAGGCACAAAGCGAAACCTATCATAGATGATAAGTCTTTGTGGCATTCTCAGAATAAATATACTTCTCTCTTTTGTGCTTGTTGTAGGTATCTTAAAAACAAAAGGAAAACACAGACTACTGTTTATCTCTGAACTTAATGTAGTGTGATCATTTGCTTATTTTTTTTTTCCACTGTTTTTTTCAAATGTCAATTCAAACTAACAGACTCAGTTCCCAAAGGTACAGATGACACTGATTTACTTTATTGCTGTTGATCAGAATGAGACAGCTAGTAGGAATTCAGGGTACATTGCATAACATCTGTAAAAGAATAAAATGCAAATCATTCAATAAAGGAGAAAATCCATTAGAAAATCAAATAAATACTTCTTCCACATCCTGAAAACAGTACTGCAGGCAGGATTAAGTGCCAAAGTGTAGTCAATATGTGATATGCAGAATGGTCTTTCATCACTGATTTCTTGTTACAAATTTATATGGGTTAGTAGTGTTTAAGATTTTTTTTTTAATTTCATATTAAAAGCAGATAATATTTTTAATAAAAATATTTTCCTCCAAAAAAGGTGACATTTCATGGAAAATGAATCTTTCCTCCCGGAGAAGTTATGCATAAAAATTTAAAAACTTTATTCAATGTTAATGATTAAAACAAAATTTTCCTTTTTTAAAACTGGAGGTCTTTATTTGGTATTTTTAGCATGGCTTGTAATACACTTAAATATTTTATTTGTTTTCCAGTTTCTTTTCTTCCCTGTCCTCTTATTCTCCTTTTCTTCTCTACCTGTCATCTTTTCTAGTCTTCTCTTGTCCTCTTTTGCCAAAACTAGTCAAGTTTGAAAATGTTAGAGAGCAGTTAAACAGCCATACTTCATCTCTATAAAATAGAGAGGTGAGTGGCAGTAGTAGGCAAGTTTGTTGTTTGGTTGATGTTATAAAAGTAGAAAGTAAGATGATCAAAAGTATCTGACCTGTAAAGAGCTGATCTCATCTAATTCCGTAACTCTACAGAGATAGAAAGAACTAAATTTTAATTTGTGTTAAGCCTTGCATTCCTCGTCAGCTGTAAGAACATAAATGGAATAACTAATATACTCCAAAATAAAAGTTAAATAGTAGTGAGAATCACTTTACACTTCAATAAACCAAAACTGGCATCAGTCTTATTGCTTGCTTTGTTCGTATTAAATGTAGATCTGTGTAGATCTAGTCACTACTGTTTTTCTAAGTGAAACTATATAAAATTTTAAGCATTGCTCTTAAAAAAATAGAAATAAAATAATTTGGGGTTTTCAGTTGTTCTTTAGATTTTTGCAATGGAAATCCTTGTGGTAACCATACCAGCCTCATCTGATTTCATAAACAGGTTTATGATTCTAGATGAATGTTAAGGAGTGGATCAGCTCCCTGAAAACAAACTCTGTTTTCTTTAAAATATTCTAATGAGAAAACCAAGAAAGAACAGTTGTTCTTTCTCAGCACAACTGGCTCTAAAATTCTTTTCAGCATTTTCTGTAATGTCAATGGGTCTTTAAGAAGTTGTTAGTATATGTTATGTAATATAAAACAACTGATTGCTAAAGGAGCAAAATGACACATTCGCCTTTGAATATGGCAGTTGATTCAGTTTATATTCTCTGCTTTAGCTAATTAAGCACGAAGGACCAGATTTTAGGTTGGATGATGTCTTATTCACTAACCACTTCATTAAAAAGTACGAGATTGTTTTGAGAAGTGAGGCAGTACTTAATTGTACTGAGGATGGTACAGTCTGGCCTGAAGGAAATTTACTTTACCTGTAGCTCAGCTGTATTTAAATGTTAATCCTGTAAATTCAGGCCTTATTTTGTGAGAGTAATGAAGTCTGTGAAGAAGAAGGACTAGTGTTACATCAATTCAAGGTAGTTTTTCTTTTTAAAATATAGAATATATAAAAGGCTTTTATCTCCAAGCCATGAAAAAAAATTATGGTGGTTTTTTTTTTTTTTTTTTTTTTAGCATAGAACAGTGTCTTAAAGACCTACAATCAGAAGTAAATGAAATATGTACGGATGAAATACTACAGAGCACAACTGACTGCCTTCAGTGGCTGAACAACTGCAATTTTAGTTCTCTCAGACCTTCTTCTACACACCGTGGAGAGCTGATGGAGTTCCTTAGGACCCTGGTAAAATCTGTTTACTAAAGACTTTAGTGTTTGGGGAAGTTGGTTATATGATGGGTGGGCGGAGGGTTTTGAGGTTAATTAGTTATTTCAGTCCTGACTGTGATGATGATAGTTCAGAAATTTTATTATAAGGCTTAGTCCTATTTTTATGCCATAGCAAGGGGTTATGTTTCCTTTTGGCCCTGCCTTAAATAGACAAACTTGGGACAAAATCTTTTCATGATAACTACCACATGTTCAGCACTGCTAGGACTTTTTTATAAACACGTTGGTAAAAAACATCTGAAGTTACTGTCTACACAAGTCTGTTACTGTTACTGCTTGTTCTTTAGTTGTATCAGTATGAATTTAACTTAGCTAATACAGATTGTTGTCCTTTTTGCATTATTTAAGCATAACTTCCTGTCTACTTTTTCTAATCAGAAATGTGGGAGCTACATCCTAGCAAACTGTACAATTAGGCGTAACCAGAAATTTGACTTCAATTCAGTGAAAAATTCCATCATTTTAGAAGGCATTTTTGTCCAAAATTTTTATTAGAAGTTAACCTTAGAATATATGTGTGGCAATGGAAGTCTGTAAAATTGAATTGGCTACGTAAGTGAAGGATGATACCTCAGTAAATGACAGCCTGCAAGTTTATATAGAAACCATGTATATATGTGTTTATATGATATATGTATGAGTGTCAAAACAAATAAACAGTATCCAGTGGGTTGTTCTTTGTCACCTCCATGTCATGGTTCAGTTGTAGGACACGAACACCTTTAGGTTACAACTGGCTGTACTGGCAGCGGAAGACTGCTGTGGAGAAGTGGAGTATTTACTCCTTTGGGACTATGTCCTGACTAAAGATCAAGCTTCATCAAATTGCCTCTCAGTTCTTTAACTCTTAAAACTGGTTGTTGATTTTTCTGTCACCCTTGAATCCGCTGGATATTAAGCTGTGTCAAATGAGGAAGTACTCTCTAGAAACACCAGGTCTTTAGTGTTCATGTGGCGAAGAAGTGATTTTGTGCCCTTCTAACACAGGTGATCAACTTGAATGCTGCTGTTAATAATCACCCCATTCAAGGGTGTCAGAGACTGCTACATGTCATACTTGATCTAGACAAAATGAGAGAATCCTGGAAAATGCTGACTTACAGAGTCTTCTCTTACTCCCTTTAGTCCAGTTAGATCCTTACTTAAACACCCTCAGAAGAAGGCATGGCAGTGATGACCTGCTTGTGTCCATTCCCTGCTTTCTTCCCGCTCCACGGTCTATTCAAGCCATATACCTGGACACCAGGTGGCGGCATTTGTTTGGGAAACACCAGCATGTCCCCATCTCTGGAATATGTCGGGTGTATCTTACACAAAATGTGCTTTGTAGCTCTTCAGCTTCCCACGAGTTTACTGACTGCATGACTGTGGGCTGTAGAGTCCGGTTAAGCCTTGAGAATGGCTCTGTGGCAGGCTGCTAAACAGACAGCGAAGTGTGAGAAGCCTTAGAGTCTCAATTCCGCACAGCTTATCAAGAAAACATCTGTGGAGCTCAGGAACTTGGCTATCACTGTTTCCAGGCTCACGGCGTCTTAGATAATCCAGCCTGTTGCATAGATAAGACTACAGATGAAAAGTATTTATGTATTAGCATAGACAATCCATCTGTAAGAAGCTGTGCTCGCAGTGTATAATCTTTAGCTCCATAAACAAGTCTGCAGTAAACTATTTTCAATAATATTCAGCATTAATGAGATTATTACGATCTGACCTTTCTTAAATGTGTATCTCCGTCCGTTGAACTAATTACTCAGTTGACTTAATTTCTCACTTGCAAGCTTTTAATTAAGTACTATATAATACATCTTCAGTAATAGTAACCTTCCTTCTAATTCAGGACAATATCCTGATTCATTGTTATCCCTTATTATGTGTGTTTATTTTGCTATGGATTTTGTTTATCTTTTAAGCTGCTGGGACAATTAAAAAAAATAGTGCAAAGTTCTGTATGTGCTTTGGCTGAGGTGCTGCACTTAGGTTTATTGTTAGCAGGGTGTTCTCATGCATTTGTGAACTCTCATGGAAATACTGAGGCTCTTCATGAAGCCTCAAAATGTTAATTATGTGAAATTTCATCATTCTGTGTACTGTTTTGTAATTCTAAATATTTAAAAGCTGAATATGTACGTGAACACATTTTTATTAATTTGTGATCCTGCTAAACTAATGACATAATCTTTTTTTAACAAAATCTTCATCTGTTGGGTTTGTTTATGGATATGATAGGTAGTAGTCTGTATAGGTGGTAGTCCAGTTGGTAGACCGCAAATGTTTTCCTATATATTATTATCACTAACTTCCTGTGCTCATAAAAGAACTTTTCATGCTTCTCTAAAACCCTTGGTTACTAATTTGGATCTTTTTCTCTTGGATAGTTTTGGCATCATCTTCTGAAGCATTTTTACAGGTTAATTTTTAAATGGAAAAGCCTGTGTCAATCAATACAGGCGATGTTCAAAGAGACTTGATGACCCTGTTTCCAGGGCTTCAGAGTTCACTTCAGGGGCTCTTTTTCTGAATAACACAAAGTTGGCATCTGAAAAGTCCCTATTTTTAATGCTTTAGTTTAGGTTCTAAAGGGCTTGAAACAATACTTAGATTCCTATTGGCTTTCATGAATAAAAATGTTTCTGCTTAACCTTAAACAGCAGTAGGGATTTGCTTGGAAGATATTTTGGATGCATCATCCAAAGACATCAGTTACATTCAGTGTTTTGACAGCTTCTCTTGTTTTGTTCATTTCAGAATGCAGTATTTGAGCATGATTCATAACAAAAACTTTATCTTTAAACTCCAGGAGTCTACCTGCGGAGACTCGACTCTTCAGTACAGTGGTTAGTGACTAGGGTTTCAGTTTACACACAGAGACGCGTTCTCTTTGGGGCCACAAAACTTTATTGAATACCTCAGTAATAATAAAAGAAAATAAAATCAGCCTTATACATATGCATATTGATATGTATGGTTTAATATTTTAACTAGTTATACGTATTTCTGTCACATGCAGATGCTTTTATAGGATGATCATGCTTTCATAGGATGATATTTGACTGATAATTTCCTTTATTATTGTCTTCCACATGTGTTTCCTGCTTGTATGTAAAAAAATTCGTAGGAGGCATTCTGAAATAAAGATGTAAATTGGAAGAAAAATAGCTAGTCTATTATATTTAAGACTTTCTATTATGGGAGGCAATCATGCTCCCTGTCTTTCGTTCAGAATTAGCTACTGTGGTGCTAAAGTCTTTTAATTTTCATCCTGGAGCACTCCACAGTAGAGGGCAGTAGGAAGGTTGAACTCTTGTTTTCTTCCAGAACAGCACAACAGTTTTGAATCATCCAGAACAAAGAGTAGGAGTTCTGATATTGAAAATTTTTGTGATTCCAAAGCATGAGGGGGGAAAAAAAGCAGCCCACTGAGATTTTTGTTCAAAATTTTGTCTTTTTTATAGATCATTGATAAAAGCTTGCTACAGTACAAAATTGAACATTTTGTATTTGGAAATTATTATGTATACGCAATGCAATGTCCCAATTTGATTTATTTCTCTGTCTTTCAAAATGGGAAAAGAAGGAAAACTAATAATTTCCTTCAATACCATAGGTTAAATAAATCAGTAGTTCTGACTGTGAAAGGTTGACAACAGTTTCTTTACCAGCCTTGCTCTATAGGATGGAGTATAGCTGGCAGACCGAGATATAGGACATGCATGGAAAGAGCTACACTCACGCGATTTGCAACAGCACTTTGTTGGAGAGGAGTGATAGGAGGTGGGGGAGCAAGCAAGTGGGCTTCTAGACCCTGGTTCACCTAAGGCTTGCCTGCTTGGTTCCTGAAGCCTAGAAAATCAAGAGTACCACCAATTTCACTCAGTTTGCTTGTGACTGTGATGGGGAAATCGGTAGTCAGCTCTAGTGCATCTGGAGGTTTGAGAGCAGGTCTTCACAAACAAGAAGTTGGTGGGCTTGGGACTGTGGCCAAGGCCAGCCTGCAGTAGGAAAAATTCTGAGGAGGTGGGAGATGGGTTTTTAACAGGTAAGTTTTCTTCTCTGAGAGAGGAGGGAGATTTTGGCGCCAAGTGACCGTGGGACTTTGGGGTTGTCTTCTACTCATATATGGGACACGCCTTATTCATGCAAATGATTTGTCTCACACATATTAACGAAACCTGCAGAGTGCTGTTTAAATTAGCGTCATTCAGGGCCAAGTAGAGAGCACTGAGCTGTGACAAGGCCTGCTATTTGCTGCATGGCCTCTTGAACCTGAAGCAGCTCTAAGGTCAGAGATCCTGGCCCTGGACCAAGCAGGAGCTCTTCAGGCTCAGATGAAGTAGGAACAGCACATGCATCCATGTGGTTTCACCTGCTTTGTTAACTAGCTGCTTCTCCAGCCCACATAGCACAGATGTATTTAGAGGTTGCTATATTGTTTATGTATCAGTCTGCGTCTTGGTCTGACAGGATACACAGCTTCTTATTCTTCTGCCCTGTGTAATCTAAGCCTGTTCAATTCTTAACAAGTTTTCAATTTTAGTTCTTTAAGGGGGTCCTGGGAAGATTATTTTGGCTTTAGAATGGCCTTTTCGATGGTTGCCTCCTGAGCCAGAACATAGAAAGCAACAGTGGTTCATTTTATAAATTTCTGGCTTGGTTTTATAGTTTTTTGGTTTTATTTTTCATACCATTTTCTTACAAAGCTCTGTGTGTGGACCACAATGAGCAGGCTGCCAAGCCTCTAACTGATGAGCTTTCCAAAGCTTTTGTTTGAACTGCGGGTTAGAACTGATTGAGAAAAGAGGTTGAAGATCTAAGAAAGATGGGAAGAAGAATATGAGTTATTGGAGCAGGTAGCCCAGGAGATGGATTGGTGTGTAAATCCATGGGAAAATGTCTGTTGTTTGTATAGCAATTTGAGTCTCTAATTTGCTGGTAAGAGAATTAGCATTGGAAACGGTACTCTAGCATGAAGCTGTTCATTTTATGAACCAGAAGTAAAAAAGCATTTCTAAAATACTGTCTGATTTACCTTTGTTAGCAAAGCTTGCTGAAGAATGAGCAAAATCAAGAAGAAATGATACTTCACTTCCTTCTGGATCTCTCTAGTCAGTGTGGTGTCTCATTTCCCTGTACTCCAAGTGGGACGTCTTTTGAGTTAACATCTTCCCTTCATGCTGTTGAGGATGATTCAGCTATGGATGTGAAGTCTCTCTGGGATGACGTGAGATTGCATCTTCGACGATTTTTAGTAAATAGGCTGCAGAGTCAAGAAGAAACAAATACTAACACTTTACAACAACAAATGGAGTTTAAAACTCAGTGCATACAGCAACTTTTGTTTCTTTATCCCGAAGCAGAAGTCTTAACAAGGTATCAAAATATGCAGAATAAACTGGTTAGCGATCTTCTACAGAACTGTATTTTGTCTAGTTGTGGTGAAACAAATTTTGATAAGGTGGTTCATGGTTACCAAAGTTCCATACCCACATTGTGCACAATGATAAAAGAGGATTTGTATATACTAAGTGGAACTATTGATCCTTCTTCTTCACTGAGGTTTATTAATGAAACCTATCTGGACACCATCACTGAAGAAATTACAGTTCTTCTTGAAAGACTTTGTGAGCTGCAGTTCAAAGAAAATGCTCTACACATAGTTAAGGCAAACAAGATTTCAAAGAAGCAGAGAGGAACAGTTCATGCTGTGGGTTAGTAGCTTTATTTTATGTTCATTGTAGTTAGATATTATTTTAATTCTACTTTTTTCAATATACTTGATTATTTCCTGTGAAGAGAGAGGCCTGAGATTATTAATTATAGCTTTGTGTTTTAACCATATTACTACAGTTGAATTATAGACTGTGTCAGAATTGTGATGGAAAAGGTTTAAAAGTAAGGGAGAGTATCCTATGCTTATTTATATAGAAACCCAATTATAATTCACTGGATAACATTGTCATGTCATAGTAATTTTTTTCAGTCTAACTCATTCCGACTGATGAAATATATAATAGAGTAAGAACTCTTTAATCCAGATTTAAAAAACACAAGCTCTTCGGTATTCTAGCCCCACTTTGTTCAAACTGTCAAAAGTTTATAGGAAAGCCTGTATAATAATGTAACCATTAAATAGACACAGATTCATTCAGCAGAGCTGACCCAAAAGATTACTATGCAGATTCCAATTCTAAAAAGAAAAGAAAAAAATAATTTAAGTTTTCTAGTCTTGTGTGAAAGTATGGTAAGTTAGAATTAATGCTACCTAGTAATTTCTTCCTGTTCTAAGGAATCAAAGGCAGGAAAGGAATCTGTTATTGACATGGTATTTTCTGTACTTTCTTTTTACAGTTGGTGAGGCTGACATGCTAATTTCCAAAGGGAGGAATCAGAGCTTTATAAAAAAATCATACAGAACGGAAACTTTCATAACATAATTGCATGATTGTATGTAATTGCTTTTTCAATGCAGAGTTTTGAGCACTCCTCTGTGCAAGAGCTGTTTGTTTAAAACATGGCCTTCCACAGGGGTGAAGTAGTTTGCAGACAGAAAATATTAAAAGTTTAGAATCATGTGAAAAATACAGATACAGAAGATAGATCTTTGGGTTGTACAACATATACAGAGGATGAGTGAGGTCATGATTTGCCAGGTCTATGGAGAAGAAAATTACACTCTTGTGAGTTTTAAAATCAATATACATGTTAATGTAAGTCAACTAGAAATTCCACAAGAAGAAATGGAGAAATGATTTTTCAACAGGAGCTGAAATACGGAGGAATATGTGGAACATACGAAAGATAAGGAAACAGAACAGGCATGCAGACAAACAATGTGAAAGGATGAGAAATTCAGTGTAAGGCTGATGTATTAGTGCGATGGTGTGTTGGTGGGAAACAAGTAGTAGTACAGTCAGAGTCATGTTGAATTACGAAATTAATGACAAGAAACATATCTTTGAGTTACGTAGTGAGATGGGAGCTAGTGAGAGGATACACTGATGAAAAAGTGACGGGTAGGGAAGTTAAGTTTGTAACTTAATTTTTTTTTGCACTCTCAAAACAGCTTATAAATAAGGGGAGGTTCAGTTATCTCCATTTTACATCTAGGACATGGATATTGAAGTGACCATAATGGTTGCTCTAAAAAAAGCACAGATTAATTGCTTCTATATTACAAGAAGGAAGAGAACAGATCTTCCATCTATTAACATAGTATTTCCTCTGCTTAAATTCTCTTTGCCACAAGATGTGTCTTTACATGGTTTTGTGCCAGCACAGGGCAGAATTCCAGTGCACGGTTCTATTGTATATTCAAAAGAACAGAAGATGATGAAAATAAACAAAATAAATCTTGGGACTTGCTTGTAACTTTTAAAACATTTGCTGCAACTAATTTAAAAAAGAAAAAAAAATCTCTATTTCGTAAATCCCATAGAAGGTTTTCTTTTTTAATGCAAAATATATTAAAGGTCAGATTTACAGGTGCAGCAGCTGTCCTCTTAGCACCCATAAAATGTGTTTATAGGTGGTGTTTGTTAATATCATTTAATCCTCAAAATTACTTTCTTCACAGTGGCTGTCATGCTCATGTCTTCATCTCTTCACTGTACAGTACTTCATATTATTTTACTTCAAGAGGTTGGTATGGGAGGCAGGCATTGATTCTCCTGCAGGCTCTCTTAGTAGTTTTCTGCAGAGCCTGACTGTTCTAGATGATCCGTGGTTATAGACTGGAGGCAGCCAAACAATAAAGCAGCAATACTGAAGTCAGCAGGATAGAGCAAAATAGGGGGTCAGAGTTGTGAAGGTACATAGGTTTGGTCTCTTTGGTTTGGGTTTTGTTTTTTTTTTTTTCGTTTTGCAGATATGTCATAGCCTATTATTTGGTATTATTAATCAACTCAAGTAAAACTTACGCTTGTATCGTTACCAAAACAATCATTATTGAATAGTTAATTGTATGTGAGCTGACATGTGAAGAGTCATTTCTGGAAAGAGATTTCTCTCTTCTCCATGTTTGAATGTACTACATTTGCACAACACTAAGTCAGAAAAAGACCCTTTTCCTTTGGAATGAAAGTGTTCACAATGTAGTTCCACTGAAGTAACTATTCTGGAAAAAATTCTACAGAATAACTATTTTGGGAGGTCTGTAACAGTAGACAAGTTCTTAGAGTCAAGTGGCTTTTCCTGCTTGGAACTGATATTAAATTCTGGTACCTTTGCTGCCCTCCCGCAATTGAGGGTGGGAGTCTGTATTTATACATAGGTTAAGTTAAAAGACAGCTTTAATAGGTTGCATTGACAGTGATACCCGGTTTGCTGAGTATCACAAAACAGCGTGCTGGTGTATGGAGGGAAGGGGAGAAGAGGAAGGATATTTTTTTTCTTAGCTGAAAGACATTTATACCAATGTGTTTCTTATTTTTTTGATGCATGTTGCCTCTGCCCTTTGGGAACCACCAAACAGGCACATTTCAGAACAGCAAAATAATTTCATCTAGGGCATTCGATTGGGAATGTTATCCCAGAGGTGAAAAAAGGGTTTGTGTTTACTTAGTCCACCCTCAGGGAAATAAGGTTTTTGGTTTGTTAGGTTTTTTTTTTTATTTCCATAATAACTGCTGTAATTGATCCTGCTATATAGAAGAGGAAAGAATAACAGAAAATAAAGAAAAAATGCTACAACCTCAGAAAACTTTATATAGATGACCTACTTCTGTCAGGAAAATATAGGTAGTCTACAACAAGCTTTAACAGAGTTATAAATCTTTAAAATATTTCATATATAACAATCTATTTAAGAAGTAAGAGATTACATTTTTTGTTTTCATACTGTATTAGAACAGTTATTTGTAAAGTACTGTATTGAGATTGTTTCCGTTTATCAGGATTGAGAATGAGCATGGTTTGAGAGAGAACCTGGCAAATTGGTAAGTGAGAAGAGGCAAATTCTTTGGAACTTGGCATCTTTGATTACCAGATGCAATGGAGGCAGGTGGTTTTATGTTATAACTTAATCCTGTTCCCAGTTAAATCAGTGACTCTTATTATCTTCAACAGTGCAGGATTTCAGTCATTAGTATTTGGGCTACATTATTGTAATAGGTTTTTATCCAGCATGGGACATAATTTCTCCGTACTCTCAGCACATCGTTGATGTTTCCAATCTGCTAAAATAATATCCGAGGAATGTTTCCCAACCACCCCCCTAATACTTTTTGATGGAATTCCGTAAGATGTTGTTTCAGCCTTTCTATCGTATTAATCGTATGTGTCTTTCAAAAGTTTATGTAATGTTACAGGATGTGAAAAACCACTAAAAATGCTATCTATCTGTTAACATACTTAGCATGGAACGAATGGTGCAGACAGCTGGTTTTCAGCTTATCTCTTATGATTTTTTGCCTCAATTTCCAGTGTGATATTTCTCAGAAATTACTTGCAGTAAGTCTAATAAATGTGGATTGTATTTTTACCTTTTGAACCTTTTTTGTGTTCCTTTGTTTACAAAAATGTTAAGCTCGTTTAATCGGGCATTACTAACCTATCTTAATCCTTCATCTCTTTTAGATGAAGAAACAGCAACTCTTACAATTGGTAATACATCAGCCAAAGAAACTTAAAACCCATGAAATTATACACATTTTATGTATTAGTGGAAGGTTTTCTTTGGGTTTGTTTATATAATATTTTATATATATACACACAGAGATTGTAAATACATGTGTAGACTAATTAGCCTGTTCTTTAATTTCCTATGGTTAAAACTGAATAGAGATTAGAGCTTTGAGTTTTATTTTTTGTGACATATTAAGATTCATTGGCTTAATATTTTCATTTAGTCACAAGCTTGCCAGAGACCCTTAAATAGACTCTCAAATCTAATGGCATTTGCCAATAAAATATATTTTTAGAATATTTATATAATTAATAACTTAAAAACAAATTTCATTTCAGATTTTAAAAAATCTGAGGCGATACATAGTGTGTTCGTCAAAATCAGTAGTTGATTATTTTTAAGAAAATATTATTGCAAAGTGGAGGTAAACTGAAGTGATGCAGATTTGACTAAGTACATTTTTAGCTACAAAGCAATTAAATCATCTTCATTGATGTACTTGAATATTCATTTTTTACACTTTTACCCCAGTATACCATCTTCTTATTTATGTGTCCAGCAGGCTTCCTTTCTCTTTTCTTTCTCCAGAGTATGACCAACACTTCTGTTCTATTCTAAAGATAGATTCAAATGCAAGCTGTGATTTAAATTGTGATATTTTTAATCTATTAACTTTAAATATTCATGACTTCCTAAGGAATATGTTGTGTTCATGAAACACCTAATGTGAATGTGGCATGTATCTAAACTTGAATGGAAGGACCCAGTATCATTTAGAGAACCTGCATTTGTGCAGTGGAGTTGAGAGCAAGAAGAGAAACAGGCTTTGGAGGAACTTGTTGAAATGAAGGTAACTTTGGGGCGTTAAATGAAAGTACTTGTGAGGAAAATCTATTTGAGGTCACTTATCCTTACATATTCTCAGCAATTTGCTGTGCAGCTAACTTGAAATATGAGTTTTGGGGTTTGCACATTTGACTTAAATTTCATTTCTCCTCTACATTCATGTGCACATGGCTTTATTTCCCCTAGTTTATAATTTCCTCCCTTTGAAATAAAGAACCTTAGTTTCAGACTTGCTTTTATCCTTCCATTTAATTTGAATTCAGTTGGTTTGTGATCTCTTGAGCCACAATTATTGCCTACAACCAATCTCCTATGCTCTTCATCTTATCTATCAAAAATATGCCTAAAATAGCATTGATACCTGCTGGTTTAGTGACTGCATGATGAAAAAAAAACAGTTATTCATGTCTGGGAATAATTAGGATTTAATAACTTCAGTATAATTTATTCTCCCATTTATATTTGGAAATTAAAGAATCCCAGACTCGGTTCCATGTAATTAATATTTATGTCTTTGAACCTTTTTTACGATTTCGGTCCAGAATACAATCTATAGTGGATAATTCACAATATTTATGTTGTAGTTACGATTCCTTTTCCATCATGTTTTCTTATCTGTAGTCCTTTGTTGATATCTGGCTTTTTAGAAGTATTAGGAGGAGGGGGTAAAGTGTCTCAGTCACCTGGCTTACTGCTGTTCCGTACTGGCAAGTCCTGCTGCCTGTTTCCAAAGTGCTGGTAAGGCATGGTAATGTAAAGTAGCCTGTATGGATTACAGACTGTAATATTAAGTATCACATCCTGCCTCAGCAGTTCGAGTTCATTATATTGCCCAGACCCTTGCATTAATAAAAGCAAGTTTTCAGTTATGTCTATAATGTGTCACTAACGGCCAAAGGTTTTAGAAATAGAAGATTTTAAAAGTTAATTATGGAGGTTTATTTAAAGTTGGGGTTTTTTTTTTTCCAATAATTTAAGCTTTAAAATATTTCCAGACCTACATACCTATTGCAGTCACTTTTAGACATTATAAGACAAAAATAAAGGAATGGTAACAGAAACTGGAACTTCACCCTCCTTGTTAGCTTGCACGTCCTTCTCTTTTTTTTCTTACTCCAGCAGGCCCACAGTAACCTGCACGTGTCTTCTGATCGGCGTGCTGGTTCTGGTTCTGGTTCTGGTTCTGCGTGACAGCAGTAACTGATGGGCTTCCATGATATTTCTGCCTGCTTGGCATCTCCTTCTCTCTTTCTGCTCTATCACTCTGCAAAGGACTTGGTAACGTAACTTTTATAGGAGCAGGGCTTTAGGGGCCTGTATAAAGCAAGATAAGGAGCAGCTGCTGCAAAGAAAGGTACCTGGATGCAAATGGGCTTTGCAGCTACTGGCTCTTGAGCTGCACCGCACGTGGTGACGTGTGGCACCATCTTCCCCATATCTTACACAGGTGGAGTGAAAAATCCTACAGTTCCCATCTGTGAAAGACAGGGAAGTAACACGTATCAAGTAGAATCATAGCACTTTGCTCTTACGCATATATAACCTTCACAGAAAACATGAGGAACTCAGCGAAAATGGCATGGGTGCTACATTTGTACTGTGTGAAAATGCAGGTGTCGTCATTAGATTTTTTTTTACTTTATGAAGATCAAAGATTCCTCATTTTGTATTTTCAGACAGTCAATACTGAGATATTCAGTAGGTTTAATTGTCACCTATTTAAAATAATGGAGCAAACAGTGTTGGTGAGGATTTATAATAGGAAGTTAAAATTGAAAACCAGTGGACATGCAGATATGATGCAGATTTCTGCAGTTGTCTTTGTTCGTTGGGAAGCCTGTAAAATTTTGACAGCCAAAACAAGATCCTGTTACTCAGGGGAAACAAAATAAATGTCTTTGCATTTAATATGGGAAATAATGTGTTTCATAGCCTCTTTGTCACATATTATTTATTTCTTATCCTTGCAAGTATTGTATTTGATTTCTACAGCACAATTATATTAAATGGAAATATGAGTAGTACTGAGGAGAAAATAAAACCATCTGTTTGAACATACAGAGTTGAAGTTTTAATAAAAAGAGGTACTTCTTTAAAGGCCACATGAACATAATGCCCTAGGACCACAAATGTGTTTCTAGTGGGAGAATGACATTTTCGTAAAGATTACAAAAGCATTAAGCTTGTTACTTTTTAAGCTTCTAGTAGGGGGTAAGATAACAGTATCTAAGTTACTGAAATGTCAGTCGAACTGACAGAATTTCAAAGCTGGTAGCATGCCTGAATACCTTCCTTCTTTTTGGAGCAGTTGCTTGAAATGACTTCTTAAGCCATAATATGAAGACGGGCAGTGAAATCTCATTATTGAGTCTTTGTCATATTGAAAAGATGCCCATTCCAGATTTTTATTATCATGTTGTTTATTTAATGAGTAAACACTAACTTTACTTTTCAGATCAATTATATGTTTTAAAACATAAAATTCTTTATGTTCTTTTGGGTTATATATTTTTAAACTGTTGTGTCCTAATGAAGTTCTTCCACTTCATCTTTTCCAACAGGAGCTCAGATCTGTTTTCTGAATTCTGTAGAGGGTGAAAGGGGCATAATTCCATTCTTGGTGTTTTTTTCTGCTTTCAAAATGTCCACAATTAGCAAACACCAGCTAATTATCTTCCTTTTTGCTCTCTCAGCACACCTGCATGTTCTTCCTCAGCATGAAGAGAGCATTTAACTCACTATGCCCTCTAATTATTGCATTCTCCTCCCAAGTTTAAAAGATGAAAGTGATTTACTCTCCAGTCTAATGCTTTGTGAGTGGTCAGAGGTCAATTTGAGATTTATATACTGTAGTATTCTGTTTAATAATAAAAAGTGACAAAATCTGAGAAAGAATTACTAAGCTAGGCTCCCTTTAACTTCAGAATACAGGCCTGTATGAAGAAAAGTGTGTAGAACTATGGCAGATGAGAGAAGACTTCAAAAATGTCTTTTAAAGAGGCTCCTGAAGTATTGATTGAAAAGGAAGTTGTTACAGGAGCCTCTTCAATGTATGCATCTACCATCATATAATCACAAGTTAATTAGATGGTCCCGGCTGTGATTTTTGTCGAGAGAGAGAACCTCTTCTGTCACAAAACGTGTATTTGGAGAGCAAATATATCTTCTAAAGGGGCAAAATTATTCTAGTCACAATAGTTTGTATTGCAAAAAATGTGTGTTTAAATCTGGGGTGTGTCACTTCCACAAGACGGATGTTACATGCTAAGTTAGAACATGAATCTCCCTTTCTCTGTGCATTGGGCTTAGAAATTTTAGAACACCCTCCATCTTCAATCAAGGGGATACTGAGTTTTTGAAAAACAGAGCTTTCAGTCATTTTATAGTAACTTTTTGCTACATTTGCTGAATATAGCAAGGCAATGGAGATAGTCATGCCTGTCTCATCTAGAGAGAATAAGGGTGGTTATAACCCAGTCCAACTTCTCAGCTAGAGATTCAGCAGTTTACTAACTAAATCTGGAGATTTTTAGTGCCCCTAAGTGTTGGGGGTTGTCTGGAATTGGATCAGTTATTGGTCTCAGACTTTCAACAAGAACTTCCTTTTCCTTGGTAGCTTCATGCACTGATCATCCTCTGGCTAAGATCCAAATCTTTGTATTTAAGTGCAAGGGCTGGTGTACAGACTTGCTGTTGACGTGCTAGGAAAGTCCAGCAATTTCTGTAACGCAGAAGTTAGCAGTTCTGTTCACACAGCTCATCTATAAAAAGGTGTTTTAAAAGTGTAGTCTCAGCTCAGTGAGTAGGAACCTATATATGTACATTTGCGACAACCTATGATTAATCCTTGATTTGTAATAGAGAGGATATTCTAGCCTTTCTACAAAATATTTGTTAAAAAGATATTAATTTCCAAACTTATTTTTCTAGAAGTTCTTGCATGGCAGTGTCTGCCCTTTTTTCTGTATGCTTAGGCTTATTTCTGATTTTTATATTCCATGTAAAAGTAATCACGAGAACTTTGTGGTGACTTTGCCTAACTAGGGTTTTGAAATATAAAGAGGCAGGAAGCAGAAATATGAGTATTGACTCCAGCTTTATAAGTAATTTTTTGAGTGTTTTCTCTTATTAGAACAAAAGCTGTCACTGTCTGCCTCTGTTACATCTTGGAAATTCCAAGGAGCAAGAGAAGCAAAAGTGACAGAGGCACTTTAATCTATTATTTAAGGAAATACATAATATCATATGTAGACTACACAAAGGGATGATGAACACTTGATAGAAATTCCTGATTGGTTGAAAGTTTCTAACAATCTAATTTTAATAGAGTGGGTCTGATGTAATGAATCAATCTGTGAGACACCCAGCCATTCCACTGTGAATGTAAACGCAGGGGATAGAAACGAAGCTAGCAGACATTTTTATATTTGCAGACACTAAAGAAATTGCAGCCAGATTAAAATAAATGCGTTGCTGTGTTTTCAAATCCAAATTTCAATTATCTTTTATCAGCCACATGTTTTAAATGGTTTACAGGGAAACATACACAATTCCTATCAGAGTTAGAATTTATGAGAAAGTTTGACAGACCTGGCAGTATTGAATTTCTCTTTCAGCAAAGACTGAAGAAGATCAACTTCTTAGAGTTCCTCAAGAACTCCTCTGTTTCAAAACAGGTGCTATCTCCCTCAGTTTTTATGCTTTCTTCAATTGCTCTACGTTGTCGTTTTCTCTGTGTGTGTGTGTGAAGACGTCAGGGAATGCAGTGACTCCCTGCGTCCACAGGGTAGGCAAGAAAATTCAAAAAAGGTGTGGAAACAGTTTCTGTCATTGGTAAGGCCAGAATATGGTTTCAGTCCTACTGTGAAATATTGGAAAGAGTAGCATTTTGTCATAGGATAATTCTTGCAGTTTTTTGAAGAGGATTGTTTGTTATTGTCACCTCTTCAGAAGAAATTGTCAGTTATAGCACCTAAAAAAATCACAAAACATAAATGCTATAAACAACTGCAAATATAGTCTTTGTACAAGTTTTCTGACCATTTTAATTGAAGCAAAACTTAAAAAATGTCTGCTATTTCATTATTTTGATAATTACCAGAAAATCATTGGATACTGGCTGATAAATTCTTTAAATGGACATCATCAATTAATTTTAATTCAAAGACTAACTAATTTGTTTGCGTTTGAATTCTTTAAGATGTCATTGTGTACCAGAAACTGCAGGGTATAATCAGAATGTCATGTATTTTTTACGAAGATGCATGTGGTTTTGAAAATGAAGGAGCCAGTTGAGTCCGTGGTTTCAGAGCAAGCTGAGGCAGATATCTGGGTAGAAAGTAGTTTTATTAAACGTTGCTACAGGGCACTTTGTCCTCGGAGCACTTGGGGAAGTCTCTGTAATTTGTTCAACAGAGTTGTAAAGTAGCTGTATGCTGTGAAGGAGTCAGGCCAGCGAGATGATTTGCTCAAGATTACTACATAAATTTGGTGTCAGAGCACGGTCAGGTGTTCTTGCTCTCCAACCAGTGTTTACAGCACTGGTCTATCCTTTCATCAGTCTGTTGGTGAACGTGATTTCAAGTAAAGATTTAATTTTGACAGACCTGTACAGGCGGTGTTAACAAGGTTCTTAAGCATGTGGTAGCGAACAGCTAGCAACCTGCTACGGAATCAACCTTCATGAGGAGGTGAAACTGATCTCATTTAACTGGGAAGACATTCCAGCGCAGATTTGATTAAAATTTCATGTATAGCGAATCTCTTTCAAAAGATTAGTGTAGTCTTCACGGAGGTTGTTTAATAGCTGGCAGTGACATATCTCTTCCTATGACAGACACACTCTCTTGATTAAATATATGCAAATTTATACATGCTTACCATGTTTATACATAAGTTGAGATTTCTTACTTCATTTGTTTGACACGTGCACAGTATGGATGTATAGTATAAGCACTTACAAAAGTCACGAGTTAATGGTGATGTCTAATAAGAAAATGTTTGCTATCTTCAGATCTGTGACCATTTTTTTTTTTTAAAAAAAGGGACAAAAGTAAGCCAACATGTAGTCTGTTTGCATAAGCTGCTTTGTCAGATACTCGTGGCACCCCTGGGTTTCACTGGAACTAACAGGGAGCTGCAAAGTAAGACAGGTGTTTAAAAAACCTTAAACACTCGGATAACAGTTTGCATCCATGTGGTTTCCTTTGCTGCATTGGTAGTTCTTTATGGGTCTGTCAGTTTCAATCAGCAGAGAGTACATGTGATCAGTATATCTGATAAACTTGTCAATGCCTTTTTAAAGCAGGATTCCCCAACCTATTCTATTCAACTCTCCTCCCCCCCTTCCCTTTTTCATCATTTCAAGTAGAATCTTGATAAGACAGATACGTCACAGGCAGCTGTGTATAGCTAGCTCAGGCTACAACTAATTTGTGCAGGAAAAAATTAAATCAGGAGGTAAATTATTTCATGATTGCTCATTCCCAACAGAGTTGGGCATCATTCTGAAGAAAATATCAAGTAATTGGTTTCAGGCCATGTCAGACACATGCAATTCCCTTCACTAATGGCTATGTGAGGTAGCACTAGGCCTCAGGGGTCACCAAAGAACCGAAAATAGCTTAGTGCCAGGCTCAGCAATAGAGAGACAGAGCACATAGGAAATGAAGTGGCAATAAGTGCAATCTATAGGGGAAATGTGCTTCACTTGGAGTTTAATATATTGGCTTAGAATCTGGCAGTAAGCCATGCAACAATTGTTTACCTTTTTGTCAGCATCTGCATCTGTTCTGTTCTGTAAACGGCACTTAACTTTCAGTCAGTAAATGCTGGAATCAATAACAACTGTTAAGGGATTTCCTTTCTTTTTTTTCATATTCCATAACAAATGCATGTTACAAACAATGTTTGCCTTAGATTAACAAGGAACAGACATTAACAGGGTCAAAGGGATTTGGTTGGGAACATTTTATAGCTTCTTGGGTTTGCAGTAATTGTATCTGTGTGATTTGAATGTATCTTGTAACCTATCCAAATTAAACTGTTAAAAAAATGCTAGCATGCAGTAATGAAGATGATTTTTTATAATTATCTTAAGTACTGTGTATAGAAAACTGCTGGCACTGTTTGTAATAATTTAGTTCTGCGTAATATTGTGTATTACATCTGCTGTGCAGAAATATTAAGTTGCCTCTTACAGTATGAGGAAATTAGTGATTATACCCAGCAATACTAATTATTTAAACCTAGCAGTTACATTAAAAAACATACACCAACATGCAGTTTGAGAAAACTGTGAGCAGATGCCCATAAAAATTGAATATATCATTACTAAACGCAAGTGAAAGAGTAATACAGTTTATATACAATCTCTGTTTAGGAGATAGTGTGCAGATGAATGCTGTCATAAATGCAAGATTGTTATAATAGTTATAGCATCACTTAAAAGTTAATATCACTGAGAGCTGAGGAATACATTATTGTTAATGGAATTTATGTGTGTAACTCCCTGTGCACTGCTTTGAAAATTTACCCCTTGAAATATCCCTGTACACAGTGACTATCAGTAGCTGAATTTCTGTTGCTTTATTAAGCTATTTCTTTTCAGATTTTCACAAAATGTTAGTTCCTTTTATGAAAAGGCTTTATTTTTTGTACACAGGTTGTAGTTAGATTTTTAGTATTACACTTTTTTCGATTTTTCTTCCTCGTATAGCTTTATTGCATGAAATCCCTGACATCGCTTTCTTGTGTCCCTTGTAGAACAATATTGTAGATCTATCTTATATGAAATTAAGCCTTATAAATGGGGGCAGGGGAATGATATTTAATGTATTGGGAAGGTATTTTATAGAAAAATTGATTAAAAGGGTTTTAAACCCTTGGTTCCTGCTGAGGGAGAAATCCCCACTGTAATCACTGAAGAAGACAGTCATCAGGTTGCTTTCCAAGGATTCCATCATGAGTCTCAGAAGCAGTTTAGCCATGTGGCTCTGTACCCTGAGCAGTAATGCTAATTAATCTGAGAGCAGCGCTGTCGTAGCGTAGCTATTCTTGAACATCCACGGCCAGCTAACCTATGATGCAGAGGTTTCTGCACCACACTTTACTGTGTCGCATCCCCGGATGGGTTGAAATGACCAGAATTAGCCATTCCGGTTTTTGAGATGTTGTGAATGCCACATTGTTTAAAACATACAACGTGCCACGCGTATGAAAAAAAAGAAAAAAAAAAATCACAAAAGTTGCATTAGAGTTATGGGATTCATTTACATGCATATTTTCTTATGCCTTTTGAGATTTTAAATGCTTCCAGGCTATAACCAAGGAAATTGGAAACACTTTATTTAATGGTTTCAATAGCTACAGCTTTGAGGAAAGTACCACTTTTGAAACTTGCTATAAAATTGCAAGTTAGCAGGTGTACACAGGTCATTTCAGTCTAGCACAGCCTTATTTCTCATGCTGCTTCATTTTTAGAGATGAGGGCAAATCTTTTTAAGTGGTAAGATAAAGGCAGATATCTTGCTACTGAATTTAAGTATTTAGGAGAAGCTCAGGTACTATGATCAGGAACTTTATTGAATATGTGTCTTTTGCTCTATGTTGCTTGAAAAAAATGCTTTAATTAACTTATTAGGTGGCTTAGAATTCATATGGATACTTCACAACTTCATGACTGGTGAAGTGAAATTCTCTCAAACCATCTTTTTTTATTCCTAAGAGTTCCCAAGCGGTCAAATTATTTTGCAGAAAATATCTTTATATACAAATACGTAAGAGAAGCCTGAGATTCACCATTCAAGACATATTGCATCCACACTGAATTTAACCTTGACATTTGAATGACATGCTGATTTTTTTTGTTAGAATTAATATTGAGTAGAATTAGCTCTACAAGGTATTTAATTTATCTTCTTAGAAGTTGAGGTATTAATTTAACTGCTAGTATTGCAAAGTTGTCCCTGATTTCACTAGTAGTCCCTATGTGTCTCTTTTTACTGAATTAATACTGTCTGTTTCACTAGACTATATCCTATATAGGCATATTTTTTAGTTGTTGATGTAGAAAAAATCCAAAAAGACTTAGACAAGGGCAACAAGGTGATAAAAAATGTACAACAGCTTCCATATAAGGGGAAATAATTCTTCAGTTTGAAAACAAAATTAAGATGGTAGGATATGATAGATGTCTATAAATTGAAGGGAGACATTATAAAAATGAACAGGTATCAACATTTGACTGATTCTTAAAACTGCTTGGCATCAGATGAAGCTAGAAGATGAAATACACAAGCTTACAAAATTACCTATTTGTTAACTCAGCGTAGGTAAAGTGCGGAACTTTGTTGCACAAAATATTATGGATGGTAAAAATTTGTGTGGAGTGAAAGGGTAGCAGGAGAAATTGGTGAAATAGAAACCCATTACAGATCATTAATATATGCCACATCTGTCTGTTTAAGCTGCCCAACTGCAAGTGGTCAAGAGCTACGTAATCGCTGAGGAAAAAAATACTGTGTGTGGTTTCCTTGTTGTGTTTTTATTTAGTCTTCCTCTCCCAGTCACTGTCCAAGCCCAGGATACTGGGATAAAAGACTCTAACTGAACCCAGTATAGCTACTCTTACAATATTATGCTCTTATGTTTATGGTACGTATAGACTCTCGTTTCTTACCCACCCCTATTTGAGGTGCTTGTAATTTTTTGAATTATATAAATTTTGCACTAACGTTTCTTATGATTAGTCTAAGTTAAAATCATTTTCTATTACTCTCTGTTCTCAGGATTTTATATTAAAAACTACAGAAAAGTTACCATTTACTTGTTTGGAGTGTTGTGTTTTTCATACTCCAAGAAAAGTGTTGAGTAATGCATTTTTATTGTTTGTTGGTAGAAAGAGTGGTTTGCCAGCTAGCTAAGTTAAAGTTGTTTTCAGTCTAGCATTTCAAGCGTAAGTTATAAGAATAAAGATAATGCAAGGCAGTGTGCTTATCTGCAGCGTAGAAGTCCTGAGGCCTTAGAATGCTATCAAAAGTCTAAATAAATACCTACCTGAATTTCATGTGTGTGTGTTTGTGTAACTTCATCTGCACGGAAACAAATGCCATTTTTGCTGTTTTCTGGTTGATCTTTTTTGTAAGTGTATCACTAAACCTGGTCATTGGAAATTACGAGTGCGTACATTTTGTAGGGTGTGTTTGCACTACAAGCTTATCTCGAATTCTCAACAGCTGAATCTAAATATTTACCGTTAACCAAATGTCATCATTTGTGCAATGAAACAGCACAACCTTATGTATGTTACTGATTCTTGACGGTTTCAGCAGAAATTTGTTTCTGAATGTTACCCAAGCTCTTTCTATCAAGGTTCTTTCATAATCTTTTCTGTATACCTCCTCCAATTGCAGGGGAATTTTCCAGTCTGAGGGAGCAGAGAGAAAAGCAAGAAACTGTGGGATGATTGTTGCAAGAATTTCAGGTTTTGAGTGATTCAGGAAATCAGCATAGGGGAAGACGACCCATAACCTGGGTTACAGTGGATCTTCTGTTCTGAATTATACAACAGCTGAGTAAACTTGTTTGGGTTTAGAACATTTGAAAATGCAAGTGAAGAATTTTTCTGTATGGATGGTAGAACTATTTTGGCTTGAATTTACCTCAGAACTTGGATTAATTGTATATTAAAGAATGCAAGACCCATGGTTTTTATGTTAAGATGGTGAAACACTTGTATGAGAATTTTGAGAACTAAATTAGTATTTAGGTTGCATAATAGGCAAGGATAGAACAGAAGCTTAGAGTATTTTGAAAGGCTTTCTAAAAAGAGTAGGTCAAACTTGATTTGTGCTTTATTATTGATGTACATTTATCATAACATTATCTTAACTTGGAGGATATGGGACCTGGAGTATTCTGCTTGCTTCATGTATTTTTACGTTTTTTACTACAAGGCCGCCTTTCCCCTCTCCCCCTCCCTCCCCCCAATGAATAGCTTTTATTACTTATGGTTGTGGCGTTGATACCTTCACTCAGGGTCTCTCCTCAGGTATGTGATACCTGCAGTGGCCATTTTATCCTTGGACTTGCCAGCATCTGAGGCTTTCCTGCTGCTTTGGAAAGGGCTATGCATTTGCCACTTCTCTGATGTCATGAGGCTTGGATGAGATCTGAACAACTATTTGAGATGTAGCGTAGGCCATCTCTAACCCGTAGTTTAGCAATATGGTTGATCTGCTAGGTCACACGCTCATTCCAACCTCCTGAAGACTAATAGTATTCTTCTGTCATACAACCAGCCAAATGCTCTCTGCTAAGATGGGTTGCTTCATTCTTCAACAAGTGTGACATGTCCTTCAGATCTTAGGAAAATTTCTTCAGCTTCAATCCATTCTCCTAAAGTGAAATCTGAAACCTGAAAATACGTGCCCCCACTTTCTCTGATGCTGTGTGACTGCATCAGCTGCTTTGGCACCAACATAGTCTGGCAAACCTTGCACAATTTGATAGACATTCAATATTAGTTTTACCTGGAGCTCCTTCTTCTATAAGCAAAGCTCTCTGGGAGTCACCTTGTTTGGGACAGCAGATGCTTGCTGCCTGTCATTTGTTGGTTGGGGTGGTAAATCAGCATGCCAGAGGAAATGAAGTACCCTTTATGCCCCCTTTGCCTCTGTGTCATAGGAAGTCAAAGAGTACAGATTTTCTAAATGTAGGGATGTTAAGAGGATGAAAGTTTTGAGGTTATTTGTTTGCTTCCTTTCAGTTTTGTGTAGTGAACCATCAAGGTTTACTTACTTGCTACAAATAAATGTGGTGCAGTTTCACTTTAATTCAAGTAAAACCTTTGTCTTCTCCACCTCTTCTCCCCGCTACACCCCAGAAGGGACCACGGTCTATATAGCAGAAGCCTAAAGTACTTTCTCTTCTCTTAGGAAAATAATTATGCTGTCCTTGGAGAAGCAGAAAGACAGTTTTTCAGAAATGACCTGTTCTTCTGTCGTTTTAGTCTAAAAAGTTAAGCTCTTTAAGGGCTATGCAGAAAAGGCCTGGGTGCACTAATGGGCCTTAACAGCCCTGACGAGCCTCTTCTGGGGCCCCCACCACAGTCTGCCCAAGATAACTTTGCCAGCCGAGGCCTGGGTCTTCAGCCCCTGCCTGAGCTGCATCATAGGCGTCCTGATGTCCATCTCCACCAGAGCCATGTCTACGGCTGACCATGGACGCTATTAATTCAGACTTCCTGTTTGAACTTGAACCTGCCTTATCACCATGATCCTGCCTAATTATCACTGAACCGTGCCTGACTCTTGGTTCCCCGCACCAGATCTGATCCTGACTTCAGGCTGTGAATTAACCTCAGGATGTGTCATCACCATGAACTCGGCTGATGATCTGGACCCTCGGTTGAAACCTGACTATCATCTCTGGGTCTGCCCTACTTACCTTGCTTAGGGACTGCAGGACAGGGCCCTGGCTGGCAAGGAACCTGTCCTGATGGCCATATTATCGTGCGCTACTCTGCCCCTCAGGGAGCAGCCAGCCTTTAGGGCTCCTTGACACTGTGCTTGCCTGGGATCTTTTTTGTTGTGCCTAAAGATAGCTCATTGTACTGGCTTAGGATTGTTCTGCTGGCACATTCGGCCTCCAGAGCAGTTCAGAAATCATCGGTATAGGCAATGGTTTTGTACAGCAGTGTTTTTGTGATTCTTGTTCTGCACGGAAGGAAGCCTAAGGCTATGTTCAGGAGCTCAGAACTTATTCTCTGTATTTGTTTTGCTCCTGACCTCATCTCTATTTGAGCAGTATTTGCAAAATCAGCTCATTAGTACATTGACAATGGCTATATGATCCTCTTTGCTTCTCTGTAGCCTCTGTGCCAGCCTTTCTGTCCCTTTTCAGAAATTCTCACTACCTTCTCACAAGGTAGTGCTTTAACAGGAGGTCAGCGTGTCCTGTTGTTAGGACACACTACGGAGGTCCTGTTGACGTATGCCTGTAGCTACAGATTCTGCTGCAGCTATTTCCTTGAACAAGGACTACATGAATTAAACTCAGACATGCAGAAAAAAATCAAATTTAGAATAATGATAGTAGCAAACTGCAGGTAGTTCAGGAAAGAAATTGGTTTGTGTCATGTCACTTGCTACATGCTTCCTTCTATTCTGCAATTAGACTGGAATGCCATCGCTAACTGTGATTCACAGCTAGCTGAGGTGAGCTTCGTATACTTGTGGTCACCCTGTGCACGGTCCTCAGTGCCCTGGCTAGGGTGCTGTCAACAGCTTTAGACCATTTGTGTCACAGAGGGATCTAGCTTTGCAAACGATGTCACCTGGGTAAATGAGTTAGGTGAATTCTGTGACCTAACACCGAAAGTCGTGATCCATTCATTAACTTTTTCAGTACTCTGTGAGTAGGGCTGATTTTCCTCCAGCCAGGTTCATGACACTAAGACTGGGTTGAACATGTAATATCACAGTGAAACCCCATGTCTGTTTCACATCTGTCCGCACGGTGGCCTGTAGTCTTCATGACAATCTTCTACAAGACTTGTAAATCTGTTTCCACATTTTCTGTATGTCATCACATTGGCTGCTTAACTGCTGTTACACGGTTCTTAAATATTGCTGTCCTGTGGCTGCCCAATCAGATCAGTGTCTGAGGAGAAATGCCTTTTCATCCCTCTCTGCTAAAAAATAGGCGATGAAGTGCTGGTTCAAGCAGCCTGGTCAGTGGTCTTCAAAGCTGAATGGTGCCATCAGTGTTCTGAAACCTGGCACTCTGGGTTGTATATAAGATCTTTCAATCAAACTTTGGAAACTCAGGTGTGTGCACACTGTTTGGTCGTCAGTCACTAAATAAGTGAGTTGTAACTTCTGTGAGAGACAATAAAACTGTGGACACAGAAATGATCATACATGAAAGGAAATTCACTTCTGGTCATTCCCCCTGTCCAATTCTTCCAAATTGCTGTGGATGAGCTAAGCAGAGTTGAGATTCAAGCTAACTTCTTCCAAAAGTTGCATTATCTGATAACATGCTTTTTATTATACAAATGCAGAAGAAACAGCACCAGTGTTACACATGAATTAGTCTGTGTCTGTGTTTCTCGCATGCTTATGCTTCTGCAGCTGTAGAGACTGCACTCTTCAGGAAGACCCATAGTTTCTGTGTGAGGAGAGGGAGATGGAACAGTGCCTTGCAGTGGTAGTTGTGGATAACTCAGGTGAGTAGTTCAAAGGTTACTGCCCCGAGTCAAGAACCTCAGAAAACTGAGCTGTGCAGAGCAACACATAACTTTATGTGAGCTGGGCAGGTCAGCCACTGGGCGCTGTTACTAGACCAGCACTTGTCCTTTCAAATACCTACTTCGTTATCGCCATGGGTTTGGTTGGTTGCCATGTTCAGCGATACAGCAGCGTGATTTCTGCTCATGGCTAATGTGAGAGTATGTGGCTCGACCCATCCATAGTGTTGTATCAAAAAGCTTGTGTAAATGAAGCACAAATATTTGTCACATCTGGATCTTTGGTATGCTTTCATGTGAAATGTAAGTCTCATTATATTTTCTTTATCACAACGGAGCCTAACAGAGGACAAGAGGAGAATTAAGAATGGGTTACCTGTAGCATACGGAGCTCTCTATAAATCCCATATAGGCATTTTTTTGTTTATTTAGTTGGTTCATTGTTTTTCTCCTCCCAGAGAGGTCTTCGCATCTGGGTTGTGTGATGCATCCCAACTTCAGGATAATCATCAACTTCCTAATGGCATGAAAAAAGAGGACTCTTTGAACTTACTATCTTTGGCTTCCAGCTGAAATGAGCTTTAAATGGTCATTGAAAGTAAAAACAAAAGTTTTTACTTTTTTTCTGAGTTCGGTAACGTCTTCTAATATTACTGCAGTATACCTTGGCTTCTAGACCCACTTCCTTTCAGTCTGATGAGGACAATATCACTTGGGGCAATCAAATAATTGGAACGTTTCTTTGTTCCTCAAGAGAGGGGGCAGGAGCATCACAAGGTTTCAAAATTATAGCAGATAGAACTAATGTTCCATTGATTTTTATGATGTGATTTGTGGTTCTTACATCTTGGATCTGTTATTTCTGGCTGTCTGCAGACTTGGGCAGTCATTTCATGTCAGTTAAAATCTGTTTATATTATCTAGTTTTTAGGTAAAGGAGAAAAATTCTCTGAATAGCAGAATGTCTTTTTTGGAAGTTCAAGACTTAAAATTGGAAATCCAGTGATAGAGATATTATTTATCTGTTACTTAGAGAGGAAAGGCACCAACAGAGGCCGTTAGGCATAACACCTTCTTTTGCCATTCTTAGAAATGCAAGGGAGTAGCGTGCCTACATCTGTTTGGAACTTTGAGGAAATTCAAATGTGGATGCAAACAGTTCAGTCGCTAAGGCTGCAAAGCTGGAATAGCAAATTAGGGAATTTGTATTGAGAGCTCAGCTCTGCTACTTGGATCTGTGTCTATTTAAAGTGATTTGTGAATACCTAAAAAAATTATCTATGAACTTTGAGGAAAAAGGGAAGTACTGAGTACTTCGGAATTGCAAAGGTAAGAGAGATTTGACACATAAAAGTATATTTCAATCAATTTCTATTTGTTTTCGTCTTTCAGAGCGTCCCTTTCAAATTACTCTGGCTCGCACTCAGACACTTTCCACATAAACTGTTCTGCTGATGTTACATCTGCAACAGAACTGCATAGGAATGTGGTATCAGCTCTCCACAATTTGCATAGAAGTGCAAATTTGTTACATTTAAAGAAGTTATAAAATTAAAATACTTAAAACCATGTGGTTTGGTAATACTGAATTGGAAACAGCTCACTCTTTTATAGCCTGACTGTGCTTAAATCAGAGTTCCCTCATTGATGTGACATGATTATATGTTATGATTACAAGTGTTAACCTTTCAAAATAAAATGTTCAGTTTCTTCTTTTCAATACCAAGTGCTTATAGGTATAATACTTGCTGATATTTGTTCACTGACAGTCTCACTTGTTTTCAAACCCCACATATTTAAAGTTGTGGAGTGTTAGATTGATGTTTCTTTTCACTCAAATGTCATATTCATCAACTGTATTGTGCTAGCAGATTGTTAAACAGACAAGGTGACTTGCAGAGTGACAGTGTAGTGATGTGATGTCCCAAACCATTAAAATATAGTAATGACGTGGGTTTTTTCCTTTTGTTCAGTCAGTTTTTGCAACACAGTGTTTTTTCTGTAAAACACGGGTGAGAAGGTTTCTGAGTAGATGTGTTGCTTGGAAAAAATCCTGATTAATGAATAACTAAACCTGGAATTCAGTTGTAACTTCCCAGTTAGTTGAGAAATACTAAAGATTTAGGAAGAACTCATGTAACGCTATTTTATAATGAAGAAAACGTATATTATGCTATGAAAAAAATGGAATTACTTGACATGTTATACTTTCTTACATATTCAGTCTCGCAGGATCATTTTCTTAGCAACAGTAAAAGGTATTTTATGATTTTACTTGAACAGCCTCCCAAGAATACCACAAAAAAGGAAGGAACTTCTGCTTAACACTGTATCAACTCAAATGTCTTTCTCAACTTACCAAACTCTTTTTACTAATGGAAGAAAAAATTGAAGAGCTCTCTGCAGAAATTCTGTTGGTGCCTTCATTTACGGAGAAGAATAAGAATATTCAAGGTAATGAAAGCTTTTCCTTATTTATTGGTTCTACTTTGTGCAATTTTATATGATTTTCAAAATTAATTACCAAATTTATGTCATTGCATTTTATAAACAAGTTTATTACCATATCCACTGAAAATCTTTTCAAAATATGCAGATTTACATTTGGGCGTAATGACTCAGGGAAAAGAACTGATAGTTGTGTGTAAAGATGTGATGTACAGTAGTTATTGATGGAGAATCATAATGAAAACTAACACTGTAACATAATATGCTCTATTGAATTATCTGTAAAATCCTGTGTGTCATGTAGGGAAAAACAGTACATGGACTCTGAATTCTTTGAAACTGTGACTGTTCCTGAACTTGTCCTTGAAAGCTGCCTTAATCAAGTGAGAAAAAGGCTGACTCGCACAACTAATTGATCCTAGAATACATGCAGCTAATGTTTTAGTATATAGTCCTGCTTTAACCTATAGTTCTCACAAGCACTTAGTAATATGTACTGTGTTTATTATCATTTTTATTTCACTGGCTTCAGTGGGTATTTATAGAAGTAGACTCTACACCAGAAACTAAACTGCTTCACGATCAAGTCTCAAGTCTGCGTTTGCTTTAGGTTCCAAGCTCACTCCCTTTTTCATGTAATGGCATTCATGTCATATGAGGAGAACCTGAAATCCCAAAAATTCAGGTGAATAACACCTTCCAGGTCACAGTATGTTCATAAATGTTCTTCTACTCTGCTGCTTCTGCCAGTAGGGAGATTCCAGGTCACCAGAGAGCAAGTGGTTTCAAGAGCTTTGATTATATTGCAGGAAAGGATCAGACCAGAAATGAGGCCAGGCTGCTCAGGGAGAGAGGATAGGTGGAGTCAAATACTCGCTATCTCTGTAGTCAAGCTGCAGGCAGAGAAGAATGGTGTTTTGGGAATGTGGTCTCAGAATGCTAAATTGATAAAAATAAAATAATAAAAAAAAAAAGATTAAGAGTTCTGAGGCACACACTTTGTTGATGGATTCTTCATCTGAAATACTGACACTCTGAAATAAAGAAATACAGGTTAACCTATATAGTTGTAGAATATACACCAAACCTCAAATAAAATTTCCATTCGGTTTCCACTTTTGCTATTGGTTTCAATGTATTTCTGTCTCCTTTAATCTCACAGCTTTACTAGTTCTCAAGAAGTGCTAAGCTATTACACACTGTTTTACATTTTATGGCCTTGATCCTACAAAGAGATGTTACAGTAAACTTCTCATAGGGGTAATGTGGAGGATAGGATATACATTAGGTAAGGGTAATTTTGAGTGTTCTTTTTAGTTATATATTCTGTGATAAAATATAACAAAATTTAAAAACTCTCAAATGGGAAATTTGTTTGACATGTTTAACTAGCTACACTCTAAGGCATGTGATCTCCAGTAATTCAGAGACCTTAATGATTCCAATATTAACCAGAAATATTTTACTTTCCAGGAAGTGTATTTAGGGCTCTCTTCTGCAAGCATTTCTCCAAGCTTAATTACATCCAGAACTGTTCCTCAGAAGTGTGTTAAGCCTTCTTTTTTGAGGAATATTCTTTTAGACTAATTGTGTCTATAGCAAGTAGGTTCTTACATGGTAACTCTACTTAATCAAACCTGAATGTGGAATATTGCTAGATCTTGTTGTAGGATGCAGTCCTCTGGGTACAAGGCATGCTCCAAAGAAAACATAAAATTGCTTTTACCCTGAAACACAGGTGAAGGTAAATCTTTTACAGGTGGTGCTAGTGAAGCCATCAGACATACCTTTTGTTTTTAGTGTTGCGGTTCTGATCAGGTGGTTTTAGTCAAAAACTTTGCCCAGTTATAGTAGTTTCTGGAGAATACGTGAAGAGAAGACATGGCCAGATAAATTTTTTTCAAAAGTCTGGCTAGAAGAAGGGTTTGTTGGTGTTATTTTCACTTCATATTGTCAGAAATCTCAGTTGTAGTGATGAAGTGAAAGATGATTTGATATGGGAGAATGAGAGCTATGTTCCCAGTAGTTCCAGGTTCTGTGAAGTACCAAAAGGGATTTAAGATTTTCTCATTTAATGTTCTATATTGGTCTGATAATCTTATTTTTTTTCACTGATGAAGGCAGAGTTTTTATAAGGATTTATTAGAATCCTTGCTTTATTTTCATCAGAAAACATTATAATATGTGACTAGAAAATATAATGGCCATCTCCTGTGCTTATTTAGAAGCATTCTTACTAGAAATTATGTTTAATTTAACAGACTATAGAGTGCAGCTCTGTCCAAAGCAGCTTTAAATTAGCTGAGGTACCAGTATCAGGTTCAGAGTGCAGCGCAGCTTGCAGAACCAGCCTAAGAAGCAGAGCAAATTAGCCCAGATTGAACCATGCACTGCTGTTGCCTGACAGTTACCCGTACTCTTTCTCACTGGTTTAAAGCTAGGTCGGGTGTATCCAAACTACCCTGCAGTCACTGCAGTGTAGGCATATCTGAAGTATCGGTCCTCTGCAGGTAGTACTGCTGGTAAATTAAGGGAAGCTGGCCAATTCATAAAAGGTAGGCTAATATCCAAGTGAGCTAAAGTTTCCCTAGGCATCACATAGATTGGAACCTTGCACTTGCTTCCTTTTCTTTTTGGTTGCTTTTAGCATTCACGGGAGCCTTTTTATCTATGTAACTCATGCAGAGATGCAACAAAAATAATGTTTTTTCATGTGCTTGTGTCAAATGTTGCGTTTATGTGTATAGCTGTTTCAATGGCAGTTTTAGTTGATTTTTGTTCAGCATATCCCATAGTACTTCAATCTTGATATATAGAACATGTATAAAGTTCCGTCAGAAGCGAAGTAGTTCTTTGGATGGTTCCTCTTTTTAAATTTTTTTTTTTGTCCCAAAGATGGCATCTGAGTTTTATCTAAACCAGACGGTTTCTTGGCCCTCATTTTTCCCTAAACCCAGCGATGACAAAGAGCAATGGCTGCATAAATTGGATGTAAGAAGAACACTTAGGGTTTATCACAGAAGAATCAAAGATTTCATATCTTCTGACAGATTGTTTGTACTCTTAGGGGGTCTTAAGAGGGGTCAAATGGCTTCTAAGAGTTCCTTAGCTAGATGGTTAAGGGATTGTATTAGGGAGGCGTATGTAGTTAAGGGTAAAGAGGCTCCCAGGGTTTGTAAAGCTCATTACACTAGGACTATAGCTGCTTCTTGGGCGGAGAGGTCGAAGGCTTCCACATTGGAAATTTGCAAGGTGGCCACCTGGGCTTCTCTTCATACTTTTTCATAGCATTATCTCTTGGATGTAGTCTCTTCTGCGGATTCTGCTTTTGGTAGGAGGTTGCTTGTGAACCAAAAAAAGAACAGTGAAGAAAAGAAAGACACGTAGTTCACAGTTCTAGCTGGCAACAAGACAAGTTTCTTTGCAGTGTGCACAATGGAATCCTATGAAGACCAATTTAGGTGGTTGAAAATAGATGTTAGAGGGAAGTACTGCCTACCAGTGTTCTCTGATGGTAACCCCATGGCAGACAATAGCACCAAAGGAAACAGTGAACCAGAGTGAACTCTGTAGGGAGATGGATGTAGAGAGGTTTTTTAGGTGATACGGATAGTTCTCTGAGTTCAGTTTGAGAGTTCTGTATCCGGCATCTTCTGAAATATAGTCAGAATCCTCATTTTCCCAAATTGTTATGCATAGGTTGAAAAAAAATTCTGTGAATTGAATTTTCCACTCTAACTTCTTTTCACTATTCTCCATCCAGTCCTCCTGATTTTATTTTTTGACTTTCCTTTACCAGGCCTAACTTAGCATGTGTTCCTCATGAGCAGTATGTACATGCCAAGTTTTGTGCCTGATTTCAAATTATATTCGTGTTATCTAAGCACAACTTTAAAAGGTAGTATAAATGCACATTTTATCTACTAGCAATGTAGTGCTCAACTTTTCTCCTAAACAAAATAAAAGGAGAAAATCATGAAAAGTTCTTGGACAAATAAATGATGATGTGGTTTTGTTCCATCCCTGAACTTTAGTGTGGCTTCTGGACAAGACTGCTACTTTACCTTTCTGAGGAAATATATCCATATTTTTCTAACATTTACAGGGCACTTACTCTAAGCGTTGCATAACTTTGCTTTGTTCCACTACAAGCAAGAGGTTTCAGAAAATTAAAGGAGTAATGACCTTCTATTTTTAGTTGGCTAGACATTTAACCCTTTCTTCTGCAGGTATCTTGTCATGCCTAGTGTGATGAGATAGTCTACTTCTCTATTCATATTCTCTTGAAATCCCTGACATGTTCTGACATACCTAGTACGTGCAGCATCACAGGGGTTGTTCTCTTTGAAGGAATCTGGAACATTCAGCAGCAGTCAAGGGTTAAGCAGGAGATTTTGGTTTAGAGTCCTACCAAATTGCATTCTCTTCCCTTCTTTAAGATACATTTCTCTTCCCTCTGGCTTTTCAGAAGCCTCTTGTTGAGACTTTTAAAAAATCAGAAACATCTAACGTACTTTCATCTGTCTCTCACTTTTTTTTTTCCATTCCAGTGAGAAAGGTGAACTTTGGACAGATCAGATAATGAGTACCAAGGAAAGCTTTTTCCAGTGGAGCTCTTTGAAAACACTGTGGGCAAAGTTGTCAAGCCCTTAGGTTTACAAGCTTTGCCTCAGGGGACTGGGAAGATTTGCAAAGGTCTTTCCTTCACAGCATAAGAAGAAATCCTTTACCCTATATCCGTTTCTGGAAAGTGTAATTAAGGGAGCATGGAATAAAATTTGAGGTGCATCCTCTTCATGGATTTTGAAGTTGTGAAGATTCAAGAAAGAAGGGTGTGATTTTTGCTTTGATCTCAAATCAGGGTGTTCAAGAACCTTCTTTAAGAAATGTATAGCTTCAGAAGATCAATACAAAGTGAAGATGGGATTTACACTAGTAGGGAGTTTGGTTTCAGATGTACGTTTTCTGTATTTGTGTTATTACAGTTCACTCAGCATAGTCCAACAAATAAAAAGTCCATTACTGAAGATAGAAAGCAGAAGCTTTATAAATCTACAGCTAGCCAAATATTTTTTTTGTTTCTTCTGCTTATTTGTATTTGTGGTGGAGTGGTATTTCCATTTCTGCAAGGTGTATTATTTCCAGTGCAGTTTCCATAAAAGTTCTGGCCGAGCTGGCTGAATCCAACGAGAAAGCCACTTTGATGGCACTGTTACTTACCTTATTCACAGTTAGTGAACGCTCATACAAAAGCTTTCCTTGGTGCTTTGCTATTCTCTGCTGCAGGCAAGATGATGTCACAGTGACTGTTCATATGACCCTAAAAGCTATGAAAAAAAAAGGAAAGCTGTGGAATTCTGTAGAAAAAAATCATTTAATACAACTCCTTAAGGAAGAAAAAGAATTATATTAAAAATGCAAGAGGTCTCTCTGTCATCTTTACAAAATCAGAAAAATACAGAACTGGAGAAAGAATTAAATACATTGAAGACAAAGAAGACATAGGCAAAAAAAATTGCTTTAAAGAGAAGAATAATCCCAGACAAATTTTGATACACCTAAGAAAAGTTGGCTGAAGAGTTTTGATTTTAAGTGCAGCACTTGATATATTCTTGTTTTGAATATTTACTGTCAAACTGATTCAAGCTGCCTGGCTGGTAAGTTGTAGGAAGTACACAAACTGAGCAGTGTACCAGGTTTGTAGAACAAAAGTTTAAAGCAAGGATTTCTGATTAATCCAATCTTCCCTAATTACCAAGAACGGTGGAGGTGTAGGATATGCTTTGTGAAGGGAGCAAATATGAAAAACTGAGAGGTTTTCCTTCCGCCTCTTTCTTCTTTCATGACATTCGCTTCTTTCTGCTGTCTTTCTGCAAATTCTCTCCTCTAAGCAGCCATGTGAGAAGGTTTGCATAGATTTCTGCCTATCTTTGCAAACAGTGTTGGAGGTTTGGAACCTGGGAGGAGAGAGAAGTCAAAGAATTTGTGTAGAAAACTGTGGCTGTCTAGGTAGGGATGCTTCCCCCGTCCCAGTGCCCGCCTTCCTGTCTGCAATGGCAAACCAAAAAATGGTTTGAGCTGAGGAGCTTTACTACAGCAGCTGTACCAGTCTGTTGAATAAAGCTGCACTTTTATTTCCCAGGGGAGTTTGCTGATTAGGGCAAGACAGTCAGAAGGCAAATGAAGAAGTAGGAGGACAGGAAGGGGGTAATTTGAAGTGTCTCTCTGTGGAAACAACATTTGAGAGGAAGGCGGTGGTAGCACCTGAAGTGCAGAGGCTTTGGGGGGGCTGTGGCTATGTGCAGTGATCAGTGAAAAGCATGAAGGGAGCCCTTGCTAGCTGGAGTTTGAATTGAAGAAGATGAAGGCCAACTTTACCTAGATGAGATTTGGGAAAAGCAAAAATTCCGGAAACCAAAGGAACTCAGTAAAAGATAGGAGGCTTGACCTTGGGCCTTCTTTGGGAAGACTAGAAAACATTTCCTATGTATGTGAGCCTGCATGCACATAGGTAGGTGTATATGAATTTGGGGCAAGAGTGCCCAGGCTGTTAGTTAGAAAAGGAGGTGGGAAGATCTAGTAGAACCTGTTAATTTAAAAATGAAGGAACCTTTAAAATGGCTGATGCTGGCAGAAGCATCATTTGGCTCTTTGCCTCTGGTCCTGGAGACAGAAATCTACACTCAGCTAGATACTCATTATTAGGCTGGGTTTTATTTTTTCATTCCAGAGTAATTTCTAAAGAAAACCATAGGAAACTTCATCATAAAATACATTAAAACATATTGAAAAAATCAGTAAGTTTATGGTGCTGTCTGTAACATGTGTTGAATGGTCACAGATCTAGAAGACCTGGTTAGTCTCTTCTGGTTTTACATTCTACCATTTTATCTTTCATTTTTCCCAGCTCAAATCTGGTTTTCCCTGATGTCTTTTGAAAATGCAAAGGAAAACAGTGATTGGGAAAAAGCCCACAAAAACCTTGAAGCTTTAGAGTGCTGTATAGGTGTATGAAAAGCAGAGTCTTCATTTTCAGAGGATAAATTGTTTAGGGGAAAGATAAAGTCCACTTTGGGTAAATGAAATCCTATGTATGTGCAAATGCTGCATATTTCATAGAAGGAGAGAAGCTCTTTAAACCTTGGCCGTGTGTACCACCAGTAGCTTCAGGTGACTGAAGACCTGTAAGTTTATGCTTAGAAGATAATCTTTAACAATGCTTGACAGCACCCAAATATTTAAAACTTGGTTTTAATTTCACACGTGATACATTAAATTAGGAGTATCTGCACCTGTGTTGTTTTCCAACTCTATGCTAGAAGACAAATTTTTATAATACCATATTGTTCGGTTTTATTCTCATATTCCTTTTGAAACATAGACTCACAGAATTGCAGAACGGCTGAGGTTGGAAGGGACCTTTGGAGGTCATCTGGTCCGACACTCATGCTCAAGCAGGGCCATGTACAGTCAGTTGCCCAGCGTCATGTCCAGACAGCTTTTGAGTATCTCCAAGGACAGAGACTCCATAGCCTCTCTCTACAACCTGTTCCAGTGCTCAGTCACCCTCACAAGAACAATGTGTTTCCTGATGTTCAGAGGGAACCTCCTGTGTTTCCGTCTGTGTCCGTTGCCTCTTGTCCAGCCACTGGGCACTGCTGAGAAGAGCCTGGCTCTATCCTCTTTGCACCCTCCCTTCAGGTATTTATACACGTTAATGAGATCCCCCTGAGCCTTCTCCTCTCTGGACTGAAGAGCCACAGTACTTTCAGCCTCTCCTGATATTTAGGATGCTCCAGTCCCTTAACCAACTTCATGGTCCTTTGTTGGACACTCTCCAGTATGACTTTGTCTCTCTTGTACTGAGTAGCCCAGAACTGGACACAGTACTCCACGTGTGGCCTCACCGGTGCTGAGTAGAGGGGAACGATCACCTCTCTTGACCTGCTGGCAATGCAGCCCAGCATACCGTTAGCCTTCTTTGCAGCAAGGGCACATTGCTGGCTCATGGTCGACTTGGTGTCCACCTGGATCCCCCAATACTTTCCAGTAAAGCTGCTGTTCAGCTGGGTGGCTGCCAGCATATATTGGTACGTCAGGTTGTTCCTCCCCAGGTGCAGCACTTTGCACTTCTTGTTGAACGCTTGTGTGCCCATTTCTCCAGCCTGTTGAGGTCCCTCTGGATGGCAGCATGGCCCTCTGGTATATCAGCCGCTACTCTCAGTTTGGTGTCATATGCAAACTTGCTGAGGGCACACTCTGCCCCATCATCCAGATCATTAATGAAGGTGTTAAACAGGACTGGACCAGTACTGTTCCCTCAGATAGATCACTAGTTACTGGCCTCCATCTAGACTTTGTGCCATTGATCACCTTGCTCTGGGCCTCGCTATTCAGCCAGTTTTCAACCCACCTCACTGTCCACCTATCCAGCCTATACATCAAGAGCTTGTCTACAGCTTGTCCCGTAAAAGGATCTTGTGGAAGACAATGGCAAAGGCCTTTCTGAAGTCTAGGTAGACAATATCCACTGGTCTTAGTCTACCTGGTCAGTCACTTCTTCACAGAAGTTTCTCAAGTTGGTCAAGCACTACTTCCTCTTGGTGAAGCCATGCTGAGTACTGCTGATGATTTTTTTGTCCATAATGTACCTGGAAATGGTTTCCAGGATTAGCTGCTCTGTCACTTTTTCAGGGACTGAGGGGAGGTTGACTGGCCTGTGATTCCCTGATTCCTCCTGCTTGCCCTTCTTGAAGACAGGAATGACATTTGCTTTGCTCCAGTCTTTGGACACTTCTCCCAGTTGCCATGATTCATCAAATATTATTGACAGTGGCCTTGCAATGACATCTTCCAGCTCCCTCAGCACTCATGGGTACATCCCATCAGGGCCCATGGACTTATCTATGTCCTGTCTGCTTAAGTATTCCCAGATCTGATCCTCTTCCACCGAGGGTACATCTTCCTTGCTCCAACCTTACCCCCTGGTCTCTGGGACCTGGGATTTAGGAAGGCTGGTCTTGCTGGTAAAGACTGAGGCAAAGAAGGCATTCAGTACTTCAGCCTTTTCCACTGTCTGTGCAACCACGTCCCCCATCTTGTTAAGCAATGGGCCCACATTTTCCCTAGACTTCCATTTGTCACCTGTGCACATGTAGAAGTCCTTTTTGTTGTCTCTGACATCCCTGGCTGGATTTAGTTGCATTTGGGCGTTAGCTTTCCTACCTTCACCCCTGGATGTTCAGACATTGTTTCTGTGTTCCTCCCATGTTACCTGTTCTTGCTCCCACCCTCTGTTGGCTTCTTCTTGTGTTTGAGTTTTGTTAGGAACTCCGTGTCCATCCATGCAGGCCTCCTGGGATTTTTTCCCAGCTCTCTTGAGCTTCAAGGAGGTGATTCTTGAATATTAACCTGCTTTCTTGGGCCCTGTTTCCATCAAGCGACTTATCCCATGGCACTCTTCCAAGTGGACATTTGAAGAGGCCACAGTCTGCTGTCCTGAAGTCCAGGGTTGTGAGCTTGCTTTTAACCCTCCTCTCTGACTTTGGGGTCTGGAACTCCACCATCTCATAGTCACTGCAGCCAAGGCTGCCTTTGACCTTCACATTCCCTGAAAGGCCCTCCTTTTGGGTGAATATGAGATCCAGCAGAGCACTTCTCCTCGCGGGCTCCTCTGTCACTTGGAGGATGAAGTTGTCATCAGTGCACTCCAGGAACTTCCTGGATTGCTTGAAACACTGATCAGTAGATAGAAATATCTGCCCCAGATATTGGTTTGTCCTTGTCAAAACTGGGGCAATATTCCCATTACTCAAAGATTTATGAGTGAGCTTTGTACCAGCCCTTCTTAAGGAGTTTCACTTGTTCTTTTTCCTGTCACCATTATTTTGCGTATAATAACTGTACTAATTAACTATCTTTTTATTCTTATCATATTGGCATTTCCAAATAAGTAAAAACTATAAAAATACATTAGTGTGCAATTCATGTAATTTATTGAACAAAGAATAGAAATTAATTTCTACACAGCTGTTCTAATATTATCTGTTCTCCCTAGGAATAGGTGACTGCACAATCAGTATAAAAATGAATTAATGACAGAAGAAACTATATTTTACACATTATGTGTGCGTTTGTATAAAATATGAATACAATGTGATGTGGATTTCATCATGTTATATAAAAGGAGCTGTGTATAACCTGAATTTGACTTTATCATAACATTAGTATTCCCCTACATCTTGTTGAGGGTTTTTTTATGCTTCATATTGATATATCAGAAGGTGTTGGAGGCTGCTGACTTTTCTACAGAATTAATCTTAACTTTGATCCCTTTTATCATACTGTGCAGGAGTTCTGAAGAAAGCTGGTGGGGAGCTTTTAATAGGAGAAACTAGAGCAAATGAAACCAGTGTGCTTCCTGAACAGTTACTTCAGGTAGAAGAGGTGAGTATGAAAAGAGTCTTACACTTTGTAGGGGATTTTCTTTTGTCTGTGTCTCCAGTGTAGTCTGTCACCATGTTCATTATAAACACCTTTTGCCATGGTTTCATTATTTAGCTACCGCAATTAATTTTAGGTGCAAAGTCTCAGTTAAGATGGAGTAAAATCTTATGACATCCATGAAGAAGTGGCTGTTATTTAAGATTTAATAACAGAATGGATTTAACATCAGAAGTATAAGATACCTCATAACAAAACAGTAAACGCTAAAATATGATAGCTTCCTCCAGTACTAAATATATTCTGAAATACAGCAAAATCTTAAAAAAATCTATCAAGTTCTTAGCATTTGATTGTAATGATGCTGCCTATAGGTATAAGTACTCACACGATGTCCGGTTTCTTTGATGCCTGCAAACTACTGTGTAGTTAGCACTATGCTTTGTAGAGTGTATGTACAAGATTAAGTTTTAGTCTGGCTTCCATTTACTACTGAACAAATTTTTATTGTTGAATTTATGGGACCTAAATGCTCTAACAAGCCTGGTATTTTAAGAAAGTGGAATTTAATTTCCTAATGGCTTAATTTTAATGCTAAAATGATTTTTAAAATGTGCTTTCAATCAGTTTGTGAGACTGATGTTCCTGTACCTTGTAGATTACAAGGAGCAATGTTTTGAGAGGATTGAGCTTTACTTGACCCAAGATTTTAAAAATTGAAAAAAAGAGGAAGTGCAAAAATGGGTGTCCATGGGGCTGCGTCTGTGCTCTTTGGAGTTGAGTGTTGGGAGTGGGGCAAGGAAGGAGGAGGCAACTTCTAAACTGGAGTAAGCTGGATGGCTCCACTTCATAGCCCTTCATTCTCTTCCAGTTTAGTGTAATAGATGCAACTTGTTGGGAATCCTTCTTTTCTTTTCTCCTACTATGCCCTCGTAGTGGGGGTCTTTACTGTACATCTTACGTCATTAAAACATTTCTCTTACAGTGGTGCAATTCTCAGTTGGCCACTTCTGGTAAGGTTTAAGTCTGCTGTATGTCATATGAGCAATGCAAAGCAAGATTAGTGGAAGAGTAATGACATCCTACTGTGTCTACTTCTCGCAACTGTTATGCTTCACATAACTTCAGAAGTCTCTGTTTATAGACGGCAGGGAACTGATGTAAACTGTAGTTAAAGCCAGCATTGGCTAAAAAGTAGAAATCTCTATTTAAACATTTTAAACATTTTAATCTTTGCTAAATCCAGCTCTAGAGAAGTGAAATCCGGTGTGGCTGTGTTAAAACCAGCTTCTCTAAATATTATCCATTAATATTCACGGTTAGTAGCTTCCAGTTGTTACCTTGCATTGAAAATTATTACAGGGTATCCATTGCTGGATTACTTGTTAAACAATTGGAAATGTTTATAAATGTATTTGACTTCATTAAATAGATTCCATGAAAGATTATAAATAATGTAAAGATGAAGCATGGCTTCTAAAAAGCAGTCTTGTTTCAACAGGGTTTTTTATGAATGTGATGACAAATTTAATATTGTTACGCATGTTCATTTTTGTTGAATCTATAAGCTGCTTTCAATATGATTTCAAGGCTAGCAGATACATTTTAAGTTACTAAATTGAATTTCAAAAGATGACGGTGTCCTTTAATTTAGTTATGGATATTCATATAAGTTTCAGACAATAATAACACTCAATAATTAATTTGGCTTGATTAAATATAAATATCTGTTTCAGCCTATTTTTCTGAATTTTGGATGGAGAAATGCATTTAAAGACCTGTCTTCTTCTGTGGCTCACTGTATAACAATAGCGACTGAGGATTTTTCAACTAAAATTCTTCAACATGAACAGAAAGAAGAGTGTTCGGCTGCAGGCTATGCAATGAGTCTTGTAAACAACCAGCAAATGAGGGAGTCCTGCGGAGCAGTCCAACATGAGGAGCAACCAAAACGAATTGCTAAGGCAGGTATCAAAAGATCTGAAGTTTGCAGGGAGACAGAATACCAAGGCTGTTTGCCATCTACACTTTGAAGTACTTACAGTACCATTAATATTCTATATCTTATATAAATGGAATTAGGAAGAAAGAGAGAGGCATTACAATATGAGGCTGAGCAGAGCTTTATACAATAGCCCATAGTCTATATTTGAAAGAATTAACTTTTAAACTTCGCTGGCATTATTTTTTTTCATCCAAAAAGTTCTGAAACATTCTGATTAGTATCTGCTCTGTTACCAAGTGGTTCACTGGGAAAATGCTGAAAGCTTTGAAGCATAGCTGTAAAGGGATTTCCTGTATTCATATCCTTAGACATGCCATTTAACTAATCAGCATAACCAATAATATTGCCAAATTAGAGTTCTTTGATTTGGCTGAAAGGTCATTTATGACAATTAATTAATTAAATTGTTTTTCTAGGGGATTATATGTTTGAAATTTTTTTTTATTTAGTAAGCTTTGCAACTGTTCTAGCAAATTTGGAATGCCGTTAATGAATGTTTGCTTAAAATAACACATAAGCTTTTGGGAGATAATTTTAGGGAGAACAATGTATGAATTTACTAAGAGATGACAAGTTTGTTTTCAAATTCAGTATTAAGAAATGTGTTTGTATTTTTTAAAAATAAATTAGTTTAGAAAAATTATCTTTGTTTACAAAGAATTAACCTTTCGCTTTGAATGTACATCTAATGAAATCATAAACAAAATGAAGGCATTACTAGCATAAGATGATTTTAAATTTTTTCCCCAATACATATTATGCAGCTTTAAAGCAAGAAGAAATGAAATAATAATTCATTTACTGTAGATAAACGTTTCTCCCCTGTATAACAGAACAAAATATTTGTAAAGCTGATTTAATATATGTATGTTTTATGCCAATTTCATTATTCAGGAATCTGACCCTAGTGTGTATAAATTAAACAGTGCTGTCAGAATACTAATAACTTGATGCCACATTTATTTCTCTCAGTTTTGTTCTGACATCATGGAAGAACTTGACACATTGCTTCCATTGGCTCTGGCATGCAGAGATGATTCTCTTCAGGAAATTAGAGCAAACTTTTTAGAGGCCTGCAGCAAAGTGGCAACAGCTGTCCTGGCAAGGCTGGAGGAGAAAAGCAAAGATGTTCCCTCCAAGGCTCCCCTGCAAGACTTGTATGCTGCCCTTTCCACAGCGATATATGTCTTTCAGCATTTTACAATGTATAGCAATTTAATGAGAGAAACGATCAAAAAGTGAGTCCCTTTTACTTGTAATGCTTTAATTCAAACATAAATAATATAGGACCTCATTCCATTTTGGTGATACAGTATGGTGGTAGTTCTCCAAATTGCATCATATTTTTTAGCACACACACTGCGTGTACTATTTATGGAAAGACCTGAATCAAAGCTATTGATAATCTGAAGCAGCCGTTACAAAACAAGTTATTTATGTTTAAGATCTGCATTTGATTTGCAGATCAATATTTTTTATTTATTAAGCTTGGGTAAATAGGATTGTCCAGTGAAGTGAATGTACTCTGCTGTCATATAAATAGAGGGCTAAGGCCTTAATTTCCTTTTCTGACCTTTGCAATAGCTGAATTTTCATAAAATCTGATTTAGCACATAGCAATCTTAGAGGACAGTATAAATATACATTCTTGTGCTTTTTCCTTACACTGCCTGTATCAGAGATGTGAACAAATACATCCAACGTAGTTTTAGAATTTCATTTTTCATTGCACACAGAATAAAAATTAGAGAAGATAAGAAGTGGTAGGGTAAAGTCTAAGGCAATGTTTGACCTGGTGGGGAAGCACAGCACATTTGCTGTGCTTCTAGGAGATTTTGACTTAAAATACTAGGAATGTCTTTATTGGTCCATGTGTTTCTGGCCATGCGTAATTTATAAGTAGAAACTGGGCCTTTTGTGAGGGATGCCTGAACTAGCCCAATTTTCAGGGCATGTATGATTTCTAAGGGATTGTATGCACTGTCGAGCTACTTCTGTTTTACTCTCTCCTACATGAAGTGTATCTTTGTGAATGGGAAGTCTGAGCCAAAATATTGCTCAATAACTCTACTTATGTGTATTATGAATGCGTTTTAGTACATACCTACCAAAAGAAATCTCTGTGCTCTGTGTTTATGTTTTCTTTATCACAGTCAGTGCTGATGCAATTATGCTTCAACCCAGAATCTCCCAATAACTGAATGACAAATGTACTTTTATCTCAGAACAAGGATTAAATAATGTATTTCTCAGGGACTTGGTTAAATGAGAATTTATAGATGAGCAGATATATTTAAAGAACTTGCAAAACAAAGACCAGATATTTTTCAAAAGTGAATGCTAGGTTCAGACTCAAGGACCAAGAGGAAATGAATGATTGATACCTAATAATCAGAACCGTTTGCAGTACTGGGGATTGTTACCTCCTACTGCACAGCCTTTCAATCTTTGCCTCTTTGATCATTCTCTCCGAACAGACCCCTGTTACTAGTGCCTGTCCAACAATATCAGGAATTCATCAACGTTCTCCAGTTTCAAGTTACGAACTACTGCGTCAGAGTTTGTGCTACGAGCATTTTACAGGATGCTGAGAGCCACCACTGGGATGACTACAAAGCTTTTTATGAGGTGTGAGGTTAAGTTTACTGTGCCTCTCTTCTACAAAATGTGTTTTACTGGTTGCCAGCTCTCTGTCTAATTAGAAGCGTAAGATCACATTATTTTTACACAAAGATTATCGGAATTTCTATTTTGAAATATCTATTATAGGCAACAAATTTCTCGGTAGAAATTATGTAGGAAAATGTAGTTATTTAAAGATGAGAAAAATAATTACCGTGGAGTGTTTGTGTCATTTGCTTAATAAAATATTGTGTGTCAAGTTCAAGACATTTATAGAGAACTCAGTAAAGAAGACACCGTCATTTTAACTCTTCTTCATATAGAAAGTGTGACATGAAAATGAAAGACAGCTGTTTTTCTTCTGGAAATTTTTTATCTGATTCTTTGACTTTTGTTTTCAATTGGTCCCTTTTTCACCTTTTGTGGGTGAAGGATGTAGCAAAGAAAGATGGTGAATACAGTTACCTTCAGCATTCAACAATATGTTTCTGAAAGAAGTAGTGTCATTTCACCTGCATTTTGAAGTCACAAGTCTGCTCTTAAACTATAATCCTAAGGATCAAGTGAATTATAATTTATTGGGGTTTTTTCTTTATCCTAGTTAAGTGCAGACATAGACTGGCATATACGGTTTGAAATTATTTTCACTTAATTTCAGGATGAAATTAAAGTATTATGTTTTTTATCAATAATAACCGAGAACTGTAGACAAAGTTCTGCCCTTCCTTATATCTTTTGCTATGGGAGAGAATTAGGGTGTTTTTATTAAGCATTTTCTAGAAATCTTACATAAGGGAAAACTCTGTGATACAGGTATTCTACAGATGTAATATAAAAAGCTGCTGAGTCAGTGACAAAAATTTGTACTGGAGAGGTGATGCAGACCTTAATATGAGTAATCTGTGAAAACGCCCATTCCTCAAAGACACGTAAATACGCATTTTATTTGAATGTGAGCCCAGTTGTGGTTGTTTGATAAGAAGGTAAGAAACTCAGTGGCTTTTGGCAACTGATCAATCAAGATATGATCTTCACTGTCTGTAGTCCATATGGTGCTGTGTCCTGTTTATTAGTGACATAACAACTATTCACCATGGAGGAAACCTAGTTGTCAGAAATAGCTGTGTCAAGAAGAAAGAGAATGGATTAGCTAAACAATTTTATCATTACCGATGAGAACTGATGTGGGTAGGAAGGGATGAAGAAAGCTGGGGTCTGAGCTCTGTACGCTTGCAAGACTTGAGGTGGGAAGTATGTAATTTAACATGATCACTCTGCTCCTTTTACTGGGCCACGGGCCATGGCCCGTGGACGGACCGTGATCTGCTCAGAGTGCCTTCAGGAGGCATGATGCTGAGCGGCTGCTACTTGCACTGAGCTCTTGTAGGCACCCCAAATGGAAGAGGTTGGCTTAAGACCTATTGCTTGTTCCAGAGGCAGCATCCTGCTGAAACTTGTAGCAGGGAGAGGTGGCTCCTCCTGAGGTCTAAGCTCAGCAGTAAGCCGTGAGGCTCTGCCTTTTAAGTCACGCAGATCCTGCTGAGTTCAGAAAACTGGAGTAGCTTGGAGCAGGCACCAGAAGACCTTGCCGGTCATTAGGAGCAGGCTCTGGTGTGAGCTCCTCCTCTCTCAGTGGGAACACACTCTTGCGCTTGTGCAAGTCGGTGGCTCACAGCCCTTGCTGTGTCTTCATTGGCATCCACTGCCCTAAACAACATCATGATCTTCCTTCTTTAAGGGGAAGCTGCTCTCTGCTTCTGCTTGTCTCTTGGGTAGCCTAGCTCCTGAATCTGGTTTAGGTCAGGACCCTCACGACCATTTCCCCTTTGTTGCTCAGGTTTGAGTGCTACATGCAACTATAGGAAATTCAGTCCCCATCTGTAAATCCTGAATGCAATTTCATAAAGGAATAAAAAACATTCCCTTGTGCTCCCACAAAATAAGCAAAACATTGCCTGTCCTTTTGTTTTGTGTGCGTGAATAGGGGAGAAGGAAGAGGAAGAAACTTTTCTTTCCTCATTCTTGTATTGGATGCTTAATTACAAAGTAAATGGCAATCGTGGACTTCAGGGATCACATGAAGTTACTCTTTTCTTTTTCCCCAATAATACAGGACATTCAAGTGGTATTAGAAAGAATGTGTGGTAGCCTTCCTTTCTATTCCCCACTAATGACATATTGACTAATAAAACTCTTTGACTTACTTGATGTGTAAGTCATCGAGAAAGAAGACAAAACCACTGAAAGACAAAGGAAAAGGAGGAAGGGGCAGGGCACAGCGTCTGAGTTTGATTGCACAGAGCTGCAGTTTCCATATCCATTTATTTGTTTGTTCGTACAGTGGTAACATCTGAGGAGAACAAGATTGGTAGCAAATGGTTTTTGCATTCTTTAAAAGAATTTTCTACATTGTTAAAATAAGAATAAAGTATTTCAAAAGATTTTGGGACTTTCATAACCAATTTCAGTAGGTGCTCACCCATCCTCCCTCTGATGGTCACCTGACTCAATAGTGGTGACTGGAATTAAAGGAAAGGCAAAAAGAGCAACTGTGATTAGAGGAAATCACTGTGAGATCACAGAAAGTTCTGAATATCTTTTAGGAAGGTTAAGCAGAGATTTTGTGAGGTACAAGTAGCAAATTTATGGTAACGTGAGATCCGAGCTGAGCTCTACGAGGGCAGTTTGGAGGCTAAGCTGCCATGGAGCGAAGCTCTGTGGGTTCAGGGTCCTGTTGGTAGAGTGCACTGAACACCGACCATGACACCGGGCCAGCTCTCCAGATTATGTTTTTGAATGGAGCTTTTAGTGCAGCAGACATCTGCTGTAGCTTTGAGAACTTATGTTTTCTAATAGGCAAAGAATAAAGAATTGTCTGTTCAAAGATAATATTGAGTGGCTTATGTAATAAAGCGCAGCTGCTTGTTTCCTGATATATAAGCTAAATAAAAGCTCACATCTGTTTATATTATACAAAGCCCTCAAAAATAGCAGATGTTTACCAGTACAATTGTCTAGAAATGGCAACAAATAGAAAAACAGGTCAGAAAAGGGGAATGAATCTCATTTAAATCTTCGGTGAAACTGTTGCCTCTGCAGTGGAGGTACAATGATAGAAAAAGGATATTATTCCAGTTACTGCTTTAAATTAAATAAAGCAGAGAAAATGAGGCAATTCGTGTTTACAGTTACATAGTTAAAAAGTAAAACTCGCCAACATTCTGTTGCTTAAAAACAAAGTACCCTACATTAGAAAGTCCATTTAGAATTATATTTCTGGTTGTCAAGTCTGCATGGTTTTCGAAATTTTTTTCTGTTTTGTTTTTGGGGGTTTTTTTTGGTCAATTAAAGATATGACCAAAATAAATTAGCTTCCATTAGGGATTCAAGCTAATTATTTATTTACCTGGTAAGTTTATTCTGTAACAGTTGAAATGCTTTTGCAAAGAAAGGGAAATGTTGGTAAAATGTCTGTAAGGTAGGGTTAGGGGTTTATTTCTGGATAAATTCTCCTGGAGTAGTCATGGTAATGTATCTAAGAAACCCAGACTTATAGAAATACATTAACGTTTGAGTTATGCAAAGTTATGAAATTATGTTATGAAGTAAATTTTTACTTTCTTATTATGATGTTTCACTATATCGTGCAACAACATAGCAATTTTTTTCATATAAGAAAAATAGGAAAATAATTTAATATGTCCGTTATTTTATTGTATCCATTTTTGATCAGTATAAGACAATCCTTTTTTCTGTGTGGAAACACTTGTCAAGTGCTTGATTGTGTAAAACACCAGAGTGATAATTTTTGGTTTGCCCATTGAAATCTGCTTAAAACAGTTATAGCCATGGTTATACGTACAAAGAAAATGACACATATAATTTTCTTGTAAAACTTATCTGTATTGCGTCTTTCTGCTTTAGTGAAACCTGGAAAATTGGACATCTTAATGATTTGTTTTTTTCTAAATGAGATTTTAGAGGTGCCTATGCCAATCATAAATTTAATGACCGAAGCAGTGGTCACAAGTTTGGTGCTTTTGTTCTTTGTCATAATTCACCACTTTTTAATATAAAATACTCTTCAAATATTACAGCAGAGAAATACTGAAAAATAACAACTTCTAATAATCTGCTAATGTGATCTGTTTAAAAAGAAGCCATATTATTTTGGTTTATTATTATTCAAGAACGCATATCAAACTTACAGTGTTTTAAAAATCATGGGGTCGTATATTTCTGATAATGCTAAAATATCAACAAATTCTTAAAGTACTTCTCAACTCAGTTGGAATGTGGGAGGTGAAGATTCAAGTCTTTGTTCTGATACAGCTTAATCATAATGCTATTTTCTTAATAGATATTATTTGAAATATTTAAATGTAAGTTGAACTCTACTTCTTAGAGGCATTATGGATCAACCACAGTGATTTTGACTCCTCTGTATTTATCACTGGGGTGGTTCTGATAGACAATGAAATATTAATACCAATGCTGATTCCTTCCCGGAAGATGTTTAGTTTCAATGAGTTACCATTATAAGATGAAAAAGAAAAAATATTACTAAAAAATTTGGTCATCTCTTACTATCATTTTAGCTGTTGTTATTTTTTTCTGCTCTTATTGCATGTCCATTATATATAACCAAAGTTTCATCATTACAGTTATGTGTGGCAGTTACGAATCTGGGGAGATACTTAACGTTGAAGTAAATATTTACTTTCTTTTGAGGACAAAGAAACTGTTGTATGCAATTCATCTGACTATTCTAGCGAGTACAGAATACTGTGTATGTTTTTAAACTAGACATAACACCATGGGTTTTGAGAATAGGTTAATTAAGGTTATAAGAGGTCAAATGCTGCGGTTTGGTTTTGTGGCAGAACTCTAGTTTTGTTACTGAAATGGAACATGTGTTTCCTTGCTAATAAAGATGTTTCACGTCTTGTCAAGGAACATTTTTTGGTCATCGTGTGCCTGAAACTCTTCAGCTATTTCCTTTCAGGTTGAAATAATTAGACTTACAGGAACTAAACTGACATTTTGGAAGATGTGTTTTTACTGTTTAATGTGTGATGGTTTTGCTAGGGGGAAAGATGCTCATTCTCTGTCCAGATGTGGCATTACTTCTGCTGTGCTCTTCATCATGACCTGCGGACTATTCTACCTCCCAAGACAGCCCAGGAGATTCTTACAGATGTACTAGAGGAATCTTTGTCTATGCTCTCCTCCAGATATTGTCAGGCCTGTCCCAGTTATAAAAGAACACCACAAATCAGGTAATGATCGTATATTTAGTGCACACTTTTAATGGATAAAATAAGTAAATCTTAGTTTTCTGTTACGCACTGCTTTGATTCAAATTTAAATGTTACTGAACACAGCAGAGGGGATGGACACAATTTATGTATTTTGATGTTCATTTTAATTCAATATATTTTGTATATTTTAAGTATAGTTGGTAGTCATATACTAAACAGGGCAGAATCAAAGACCTCTTTTGAACTCTTGGTGAAATTGTTCCATAAACTACTTGATTGGTTTGAAAGCCTCATGATGAACAGTGCCTTGAGGACTGGTGGCACAACCAGGAATGCGGGCAGAATTGGCAGCATTAGCCTTAGAAATCAAGACATTGATTCATGAAAAAAAACTCCATGTGTTCCAACAGGATTTGTGTTTTCATAGGGCTTTTCAAGTGCAAGAGCTATGAGGTCACATAAAAAGGTTTGCCAAAATGAAGCCAGTGGTGCAGGAGGAGAGAGGAGGAAGAGGCTGTTTCTCCTCCTGTCATTTTAGGAAATATGAAGCTGAAAGTTCTTGTTGGTATTCTTATGTTTTGCCAGAGAGGAGAGTCTCTTTAAGAAATACTAAAGCAGGTGTCTCCAGATGGAAGCTTACCCTATCACTCTCCTTTCTCTTTTTATGCAATGTCTTGTTTGAGTGAAAAAAACCTGGTGTATTTCTCATCCTGCCCCTTTGCCTAGTATCTTTCCTAAATGAATATCTTCCTCTGTTTAGATTTTGAAAATGAGATGGTCCATGGTGGCCACGTGAGTTACAAACTTAAGAGCCTGTAATTTTTAGGAGATGAGAGACACTCAGCAGAGATATGTTCTGTGTGAGCTGAGCATTATGTGCTGTCATCTTAAGTTTTATTATGAAAAGGGGGACTGTAAGGGAAGCTTAAGTAACTTGTACAAGTTCACATGCTTGGAACAGGTGAGGGAAAATCCCAAAGCTTCAATCTACATAAAAAAACACCTGTTTGTATGCTCTATTCCTGCACTAATTCACCGTGATTAAGCCCTTCAACGTCTTTAGGTACAGAGAGGTTTCCTGGGAAAAAAATTTTATATGTTTTGATTTATTGATACAGTATTTCTTAAACATAGTATTAGTCAATTCTGTATTAATTTGCTCCACAATACTGAACAAGAACTTTACATTGTAGTTTTGTAGAGAAGCTGTTTTATTTAATAAGGTGATTCTTGAATTTGTTATTAAATGGATTGAATTATCCAGTCTTGCACAAGTGAAAAAAAAATCAGTATCAGTCAACACATTTTTATCACAGAGTTTTACATACTTTTTTTACAATATTGTACTTTGGGAGACTGAGTGGGGATTCTCCCAATGGTTCTTGAAATATTAGAAATCTGATCTGTAATATAGACAAATGTTTGTTAATGTATGCCTAGATTTTCCAAAAATAAGATGATCCTTAAAAATGCAGATGGTCACATGCGCATCCATTGGCTTTTAGGTACTTAGGTGCTTTTCTCAGCCCAATTTCATGTCTGCCATATATTTTGTGTTATCCATCTGTTTCCTATCTGTTGTATGTGAAAATAGTCTTGTGAGATTATGTTGTTGTGGTTTGGGTTCTTGCTATTGTTTAAGCCAATGACCCATGATGCTCTGCCAGCCAATATCAACAGGCAACAGATTACTGACTCAGAAAAGTTCCACATCATAATATGTTGCCTGGCAGTTAGAGTTTCGTAAATTGAAGATTTAGGTCACTTGTCATTACTTTTTTGCTCCAGCAAGATTTGAAAATAGTATGTACATTCTAATTATACTTTATCGTAAAGAAAACTAAGTTTAATTTTATTTAGTTGTATTTTAGAAGATGAGTTGTTCCTATCTAGTGGCATTGTCCTTTGGAAGAGGAAATTTCTGTATTTTTTAAGTCGTCTTTTGACTAGTTTCAGTCACAACTTTTCTATGGAAGCACTTTGCAGAAATCTTTGCAGGGTGGCAGATTCAGAATTCCTACACCACTGATGGAAGGTGAAATATGAAGACCATGCTATGATTTAGCTATTTTCTGTTGTCAGAGGAAAGCTCTATTTAACTGAAATTTACCACTATCCTGATGTCTAAGTAATGTTTTCACCTTTTTTCCCTACAGAATTGACATTGCAGCAATTTTGATGTCCACTGAAGAAATGCTTTGGTCAGTTTGCAGCTCTGTACAGCAGTTTCTGAATCCACGTGAAGACAGAGATCTGAAGATCTATAAAATACATAGCCACTGCAATAGTCTGCTCTCCGTCTTGGCTATTTTAACTTCACCACTGAAGAACTTGTATGAGTGAGTATGAAAGAAATATTCAGTTTGACATAAAATTCATTCTTGAGCTTACATGGATAGATCTGCAAGGTGAATAATTGTGTTGAAATACAAATGCAAGGCATAGTGTTGACATATTTTGATAGCCTTTGACTATTTCTTGATTTGTTCTTGACCTTATCTATACAATCTTTCCTAAAGCCCAATTATATCTGCTGGAATTTTATTCACTTTGGATCAAACTCCTATACTGCATGTTTTTTTGTCTGGTGATAACATAAACCATAGTGAATGGTTGGTTTGATTTTCTCTGTAACACAAACAGCAGAATTTCATTAATAACTGCTCTCCCAAATTTGCAATTTACTGTTCAGTTAGGACACATTTCATTAGAAACACATTCTTATCAGTCTAAAAACATTTGCCTCTATGGTACCAAAGCCCTTGTTAAGTTTTGCAAGGAGTTAGTCACTCATACAATTGAAAAAAGTTCATTTTCTTAGTACTTCAGGTTTATCTGCCTTCAACTTCCAGGCAAATTAGAATGTTCCGCTATCAGCCCTTAATAATTCTGTAAGTACTGGAATTTAAAGATAATTTACTGAAATGGTTGTCTGGTTACGTGATCAGTATGCTTCTACAAATATTAAATATAGTTTAAAAGAGAAAGAGTACAGAATGCCCATCTTTATAAAATTATGCCTTCACAAGTCACAGCTGTAAACAAAATGAGATGTCACTTGCACTGAAATGGGGTCCAAGTCTTTCATTGCTTTTTCATGCTAAAAATTCTGCTGTAAATTCGGTGTAAGAGACGATACAGAATAAAGTCACAAATTAAAACAACAACAAACCCCAAAACTAAGAAATCCAAATCCTATTCAACTGGCTTGTATATTATTATTCTTAATAAGTACTCCCGGTAATACTAGCGGTACAAAAAGGAGGGTAGAGACCTCCTGCATTTAAGCGTCTTTAAATATTTTCTGTCATGCCTGGGCTCATTTTAGTTTTTGTGGGCTCTGAGGAACATGCAAAAGTGGATTGTAACTGGATATTCAATCTTATACAATGCAGGCTCATGAAAAAATAGCAATTGAGAAGGTGGCTCATGAGCAGATTAGGTACTCTTGCTGCGGCAATAGTAATGGAGGCAGGAACGGACGTTGTGGTAGGTGTAACTGCTTCTACTGTCAGTTTTGACATTTCACTTTCCTTTATGAAAGCCCTTAGAATGGTGGACTGAAATAAATATGTAGTATATTCTGTTCCTTTTAGCTGTTTTAGTCTCCTCCCCAAATCCGTGTTGTTTACAGATTTGTCTGTACCTGGAATGATAAAAAATGTGCGCTAACTTCAGAATTCACTGAGTTTCGGAACAAAGTGCCAATGGGAAGAGTGAGACAGAATATTTTGTATTTTATGTAAAATGCTACAGAATAAAAACTTGGTCATATAAGTTTCATATTTAGGCATATAAATTCCAGTATCCTAATTTGCTTTTCTAGAGGTCAAAAACTTGACATGCGCAGGATGTAGCAACTCGTTTAATTTACTACAAAATAGTCTGAAAATCATAACCAAAATCTGGCAGCTTTGTTTAAGAAGGATACAAAAACTGTCATATATAGTTACATAGTTACAAAAATAATATTAACAGTAAAACACATTTTTAGAAAGATGATGCATGTTTTTGTGTAAGTAAAAAGGAATATTTTTTATTAACTGTGTATTCAGAACTTTTATTTTCAAAACCTGGGAGATTCCATTATCAAAACAGTTCTTTTATATTGTGTGTTTCATTACAGCCAGTATTTGTAACAGGTCACCTAACCCAGTGTCCAGAATACAAAGAAAAATCAGATTTACCAAATTAGCTTCTTTAATTACTATATGTAGTTGGAAACACTTTCTCATACTGAATTTTATGTTGAATTTCTAGGTCTGTTATTTACTGAGTTATGCATAGTTCATCATGTTAAGAATCTATCAATAACGAATCTAGAAGTTATGCATAATTTTAAAGGGGCACTAATCCTTCATCAGTTCTTTTTACAACTGCAGCTGTATCATCAAAATTTCCATCTGTTAGCTTGGCTCTATATCTTTCAGAACTTTGGTAAAATTAACTGGAAGTGAAATAAAGATTTTTCTTTTAAATCTATCATGCTGTCTTTTGGTACTAGAAGATTTCCCTGCAGGGGCTAGTTTTAAATTAATCTTTAGACTGCTCAGGAAAGTTTTGTGTAATCATAAAAGCAGTGATGACAGAATATTGTTTTCCAGGAGTTGTCTAATAATAGGACTGGCTCATTTCCAACTTACTAGAGATGTTGTATTAACTATTGCTTCCAGGGAATTAAAATTATTCAAGATTCTTTATTATGTTGTTGAAATGCAACAACATAGTAGGGGTGCTGAAAAATTAATAATATCCCTAACTTCAAATAAAGTGATTCTGGCACATGCTTTCTCCTTCTAATTTTGTGATCAAACGTTGTTCATTCTGATATCAGAGTTTCTTTTTTGTATGATAAGTCTACTCAGACCTGATCCTAAATTCACCTATGAATCTTGGGTCATCAGTTTTTAATACTCACTCATTTTTTCTGTGCTTCATTTTCCTCCACCCTTCTCTGGCCTTCCTGAAGTAACTGTAGCATAATAAAAATCTTGGTTGGAGAGGATTGCTGGAGATATCTAGTCCAACCTCCTGCTCAAAGCAGGACAATCACCAAGAGCGGTCAGACATGACTGTGTTAGCTGACCCAAATTTTACAACCTCTCCTGGAAACCTGTTCCACGGCTGCACTGCCTTAGTGTGAAGTATTGCCTAATACCTTAATGCTGCTGGCTACAACTTGCTGCGTCACACCAGTCCCCACTAAGGAAAGTTTGTCAATGTTGTCTTTGTAATTACTCTCTGGGTAGTTGTAGGCTGCCATGAGATGACTCAACCCTTTCTTTAGTCACATCTTCACCAAAGTAAAGGAGCCTAGATCCCTTGACCTCTTGTCATAGATGATGCAGTCTAGTCCTTTCCAGTTTCCTCACATCCTCCTTGAGTTGTAAGCCCAACACCTGGACAAAATATTCTAGGTAAGGCTTAACTGTTGCCAAGTAGATGAAGTGAACCGCTATCTTTAGTTTGCTTGCCATACCCCCCCAGTGCAGCCCAGTATGCGCTTTGCATTGTTTCTAGTTAAATTACACTGTTGCCTCGTATTCAGCACCGCACTGGCCATAAACCCCAGGCTTGGGGTTGGGTAGGGTTGGTACTCAGTCAGTTCCCAGCCCAGCTTATTGTACTTGTGAGTTTCTGTTGGCCCAGTCATCCACAACTTGGCATGCTACTGTGTGTTGTGTTTACTATGGTGCCTGCTACCCCCAGTTTAGTGTGACCTGCAAATGTCCTGAATGTGTGTTCTGTCCGTCCTCCTTTGTCCAGGTTGTTGAGGAAGCTGTTGAACAACAGCAGTCTCCAGCATGTGCTCACCAAAACGATCAGGTGTTGCTATTTTCTCGCTGCTGACCAAAACATCTGACATAAGAGGATTTTCATCCCTCAGAATTTCCAGTCGTATTAGTCTTATTCACTGACAAGGTTGTTGGTTACTTGTTCAAGTAGCTGGGTTTGGTGCAGTGGATCTAACAGTTTCAGTTTGCTTGTGGAGCTCATGGGAGAATCCAATGCTGTTCTTCATTCACTATCTTTTACAGGGTGAAATTATCGAGGAGAAGCAGGCTTGTACAACAGACCCATTTATGACTTCAGAGTAGAGACTGTCTTCTGCACCAGGCTGAGGATTGCTCAAGTTGGAGCAGATCTATTCCTGTGCTTTTTTCTATATTCTTTAGTTTTTTGTACTGAGTAGGTAATGACAGTCTTTCTGTTAGGGAAGACCATACAGAGTAAGGTGGATGCACCTTTTTATGATTTCATGCTATGAATTGTTATGCCTTACTTTCTCAGCAAGAAATCAGGTGAATGACTTGAATGCTGAGAGAAGGATTTAGAGATTATATTGGTAAAATTGCTGTCTATTGGGTAAAAATATCTGTCATTCAGTTTTAAAAAATTCTCTCAATTTTAATATATAAGAGTTATCATTTATGAAGTTGCTTTTTAGTCATGTTTATTCCTTATTCAGAGCTAAATCCTTCAAAGTCTACAAGGAAATACCATTAGGATGCATCTTGTTGGCATCTAATTTTTTTCACACCTGCACTGAGGCTTACAAGATCAATTCTCACCTTGTCATACTCCACTGAAGAATAAAACTGCTGTAACTTAGAATCTTGCTGTGGTATTAAATACTTTCACAGATGCTATCCACTGCTCTGAGACTATAGGCAGCTGCTTTAACATAACTTGTAGTCAAAACAAATTTCCTACTAGCTATTATTATATTTCTGTCAGAGGAGTAGTTGAATTAAACTGTCTGGCACAGAGTTGGGTTTTCCTGGCAAGAATTACATAGCCAGCAGTGGACATTGAGAAATGGTGGCACCAGAATTATTGTATTATTATTAGACACTCAATTTTTTTATAGTATTAGAAGTTATTGTAATATTTAAACAATCTAAAGCCCATATTATCTCCATCTCAGTTTAAAAAATTGTGTAGAGGTTTTGTTATAAGCCTCAGAGTCCCAAAGTCTACCCTGTGCTTGTCCATAGGAGGCAGCTAAGAAACCATACTTAACAAGCTGCTTTAGCCCTGAAGTATCTCAAACAGTTCAGACGTTATCAGTAGACAAGATGTGGTCTTTTTTTGTTAGATTACTATCCAAACTCTGTCTATCATGCTTTCTTGTAGGAAGTTGCCTCTGTGCTTTGCTATAATAAGAAAAATATTACAGAGGATGAGTATGACAATAAGGTTTTTTTCTTTAGTTTTCTCACAATGTTGAAATTACTGTCTTTAGAATAATTATTTTCTAGTTTAAGTTCTCCCTTTATGTTACAGTCTCAGCTTTATTTTTAATTTTCAGGTTTTCATGAATTCACAAAGAGCGCAAATTCACTACGTGATAACCCTTCTGCTCAGATACTGCTTACTTAAGATCATTTTGAAGTCTGTAGTAAATTCTTCCTACAAATTTTATTTGATGAGTAAATTTAATTTCCAAATAAATCACCCTATCTTTTGGAGGAGTTCAGAAGCTATACACCTGTCTTACTGAACAGTGTAATTCTCTCTCTTCTTTCATCCGGGGTCTTACAGGCAGACAGTGACTTGCAGCTACACTTCCAAACTACTTATATGCAGCTGTTGAAATGTTTAAAAGTAATTTTAAAAAATTAAATCACAAAACACAAATACAATTAATGCCGTGGAGACAAAGCACCCTATAAGCAAGAGGAGATTAAATTTTCAGGTTAGGGCTTCCTGTATTCCAATGGGTTTCCGTTCTGTCTCCAGTTTTAGTGTTTAGACCCACCCTTGCTGTTTCCATGTCATGGCAGCAGCTTTTTTTATGTCTTGTAAAAAGATACTCTTGTCCTGAGAAAGTCCTCCTGTCTTTTCCTGAGGTATTTTTAAATGTCCTTTATGCTTACTGCAATAGAAAGAGTACTGACTCAAAAGTGGGAATGACATTGAATCACTCCAGAAAGTAAAGAAAATATACCATAAATGAGTTCTCTAGAAGTGGCACTTTTAGAGGTGATTACCTTCTTTATACAACTTAGAAGATCCCAGCCATGATACACAGAGAAACAAGCTTCAGAGAAGGAAAGTTATTAAGATGAAAAATTCACAGCCAAGTAAATTGAAAAGTAAGGTGCAAAAGAAGTGATAATTGATTATGGTTAATGGAGGATGGATGCAACAGACTATGTCTTCTTTCCTGGCATTGTGTTCAGTGTAAATGAGAGTAAAAAGGGAAGAGGCCAAGGGGCATCCATTCCCATCTCACCGTATTGCATCCTAGTGGTTGCTACAGAATTGTACAAATACGAATCCATTTATTATTATTTATTATGAAATAGTAATTAAAAGCAAATATTAAATTATTTAATCCTGTTCTTAGAATTGTATCTTTATAATCATATAATGTTGATAATTATTAAAATAGTTAATTTTTAGTGTCGGTGGATTGGACACATCTGATTTTTGCCTCTCACATCATTTGATATAAGAAGTAATGCAGAAGTGACATAAAACTAGCTTAGCTAATTCTTCACCGGTCCTTGTATTTGCAAACAGCATTTTTTCCAACCAGTATTCCGTTTCTCACAATCCAGTGAAGGTCCAAAGCTTCTTGTTTAAATGTTTCTCCAGTTTAATCCAAAGTCTATATGTACTTGCATGCTATTAAAAAGAGAACCATTATCATTTCAAAAGATATTTTACTTATGATTACAATAAAAGTATTGCTAATATGGTGCATGCATTATGCAGAAAGAAAAGAGCTATAGAAATGAGTGACTGAAGAGCAATTTGCTTATTCAATGCATTTTCAAACATAGCTTGAAAACAGTTTGAAAATGTGCTATATAGGAGTAAAAATATAAAGAAAACTGCTTTAACAGAACTAACAATGCTAGATATCAAGTTTCAAAGATTGAAAGTAAATAAGATATAGAATGATATTTTTAACAGTACATAAGAAATAAATTTGCAATTATGTGAATGCATACATATATTAGTGCTATTTTTCTTAAGGGCTTTTCTGTCTTCTATTTATATATATTTATTACTAGTGATCCAAAGGGATTTTCAGTCTTCCATGCAATTCAGAAGTATTTGTTTTTTTCCAGGACTTTTCTGAACAATTCCGAAGAACGCCTTCCTCAAGATTTTTCAGAAGTCTGTTATCATCCATTACACTGGTTATTTTACATACCATCATCCTGTTCTTCCTTACTGAAGTGAGTATCAGAAGTTGATTGTTGTATAAAGAATCACCAGATAGTCAATATTAATCAAATAACTGATTTTCTTATCAATTGAAAAAAATATGTCTGAATAAATGTCTGATTAATATTCTGATTTTAAAAAACATAGAAACCTTTTTTTAAAATTAGTTGAAGATTTCACTGACTTTAAGAGTCTGTAAGGAAGGTCACACTGAAAGCAGTGCACTGTATAGCTTTCTGCAAGTATATTAATTATGTTTGATATTTGAATTATCTGTAAGGTTTTCTTGCTTTAATTAAAGAGTATATAGCTCTTGACAATAATGTAGTTCAGCACAGTTGCTGTTTTGAAGGACTTATAATTAAAGGGGAGACAAAGAATTTATGCCTCTGTGTTTATGATTGCTGGTTAAAAAAAAGGTTTGATATATAAATAACTCATTGAAAAATATGCTGCTTAATCGTAGTTGATTTTTTGGGAGATTACTGCATGATTAGAGGCAAAAGCTTAATTTCTTTTTCTGTGTCACTGCATATAATGACAAGTTACGTATGAGATATATGCTACCAGCTGTGCTGTCATTCCCTTTCTAATTTTGAACCTGAAGCACTCCCACACCAGTGTCGATCCTCTCCTAACCCCTTCACCTCCTCCTCCTCTTCAAAAGTTATTTCCTGAGAGATTTTCACTCTCCATTTTCATGCAAAGCTGCTTTTGTGAGTTGCTATTGTGATTTCTGAGAAACTATTTTTATATTTCAGAGGAATATGTTATCACATAAGTAGTGACCTATGGTGACCTACTGAAGACCAGTGTGCTGTGGGTTTATTACCTCTTACCTTGTACACACGGTATCTTGTACCTTGTACATCACAGTATCTTCCCTATGATTTTGTCTAATACTACACAAAACATGCTGGTTTTCCACCACAGCCTTCGCTCCTAAGGACATGTCAGCAGTTTTCTCCTTCCCTGGTGCCTCTGGTACCAGCTGAACCAGAGGCAATAGACGCTCTGACGTGTTCAAAGTTGCGTGGTTGGCTAACCAAGATGCCAAACGGGGAATAACTGCTCAATTCAGAATGCGTCCTTTTCCCTGCTTGAAAAAGTACTTCAAGATTTTCTAAAGCGTGGAAGATAATGTGGTTTTACCTGTCAGTCGAGCTTCAAGGAAGTTTGTCAGTGGCTTAATAAGTTATGCATGGGTGGAGAGAAAGGAGAGGAGAAGGGGGGAGAGAGGAGAGGGAACAACTGTATGATAACTTAAAAAGGGATCTACTCTGGGAAAATTTATGCTTCATTAAGGACTCATTGTAGAACAGGCAATAAGCTTTTTGATGCCCTAATCCAAGGCCAGTACTCAAATTATACTTTGAATTACGAGTTTTGGAAGATGACTTCACAAGTGAGTACCCTCTGCTGCGTAGAAGAACCTAAAGGAAATGCTGGTGCCGTTTCAGTCTAACGTAATTCTCTTTTCTGGGGTGGAATTAGGTTTTTACAGATGCCTTTTAGGACAGATTTTTTGTGAATAAATAGCAGAAAACTCTTCCAGAGCTATCCAGCATTTACATATTTTCCCTGCAAGAAAGGGGAGAAAATACACATCTTCTTGGCCACCCAATGGGAAAATAAGGAGTCCAAAAGAAGGCACATCTCTCAGAAGATATCATTAGAGTACTTCTGTGAGGACAGTCCATATGTATAAAGCCATGTGTACTGTGCTGGTGATAATGGGTGAACTATGTTGGTAAAATATTTAATGTTTTCTTTTAACAAAACGCCTTTCAGCTGCCCAGAAGAACCAGTGGAAGATCCTGTGTATAATGAAGTAATTTGAGGGACATATTCTGAGGCGTTCGAATTTTCTTAACAGTTTTACACTGTATATTTATGTCATAGAAGTTTTGTTTCTTGAAATATTTCGTTTAGAGTTTTAACCAGACACATTCTGTTTAAGTACTGCAGAAAACTATTTTTTAGAGCATCCTAATTCTTCCTGGATTGTTTTACATTTTTACTTCTTACATCTAAGAAAAATATGTATTCACTGGCCATTGTACACCTCACAACTGTGGCCTCCTACTTTTTAACTGGAGACCCTAACCTGGCATAAATGTACTGACTAAGTATTTGCTCTTCCTAATCTTGATACTTCAAGAGAAATTTTTCCTATTTCCTGAAATGATTTTGCTTACAATTTCACTATTTAACCAGATTTACTACATTATTTTTCACGCCTAAAAATGGCCTCCGTTCATTTTCTTTTATCTGTTTGACTTCAAAATCTTTGTCAATGGTGACAAGATGAATTAGTGTTAATGTTTATTTGCCTTATAAAATCTTGACCTTTTTTTCATATGAGGTTTTCTTTTTTTCAGTGTTGGATACTAACCAAAATAACATAGCTGGTTATCAAACTAAATAATTACTGATAATTTATATTAGAGTTCCTTTAGTGGTAATTGTGATTCATTCTTTGCTTCATTTGGGGTTTATAATCATACCATTTGCAAATCAGAGTACCGTTTTTTTTCTTCTGCTGTACAAAACTGAACATTTATATGTGTGATATTTATATGTACTTCACCTTTTGTCACTTTTTATGAGGCTAGTCTTATTTTCACTAGTACTGAGCTACGAGGATGGGAGAACATATGCCTCTCCATATGCACGTTACAAAACTTCTCAGTGCATTTATTGGTGCTAGCTTCATGGCTGTAGGGAATGTCTGCTATATTTTATTTTTCCTCCAAGTGAGTCACACCATTGTACATTTCAATTTGCAAGAAGCTTAAAGAGCCAAGAACTGGTGTATATTACAACATGATAACTTCCCATCTGGTCAATGACAGACAAGTTTTATTTCAACTCAGATATTCTAAAAATTGGCATTTATTTCTAAAGTAATTTAAAATATTATCCTTCATAAATCTAATTGACCAAACTTGCCCCTGTTCTTATAGTTTGAAGGCAATGAGTGACCTTATTAGATACAATAACGTGGCATTCACGGGAGAAACAAAATGAACCTGGCTCATATATTTTAATTGAATTAGCAAAGTGATGAGTTTGCTCTCAGCCACAGCGCTAATCCTGGTGTGAATATAATAATTGTTTTAATTCAAACTTTAATTACTAACTACTAATTAGTTCTTAACATGTGTTAGAGTTTATATATAAAAAAACCTAATTTTGAACATACAGAAATTAAGATAACAGTATTAAGAATACGAAGCCCTAATGTTGAAAGTTTGACTGCAATATGTGTTTTAAATATGGAAAAGGTATTTTGGCTGCAAGTTCTATCAAGATTTAAACGTATATGTATATGTATTTTTTATAAATATTATTAGAATCCTGTATGTGCTTAATACGCAAAAATATAATTGTCGAGCCAGTGCTACATAATCAAGGATTGTATAAAATGTACCAGATGAAAATCACAAAAGACGTACATAAGTTTTCATGTCACGTACCTTGCTTATCAACTCACAGGTATTTGCTTTACTGTTAAAATCCCAAAGGCTGAGGTGTATAAAATCCTGTAATATTATTACAGTATTAACAGTGAAGTTTTGACGGAACAGTGTGATGTAAAGTCCTGCTGGGAGGCGGGGCTGTGGAAGCTTGCTTTCCTTAGGTTGCTTTAGGGTTGCCCTGCAAGATCCATGGCGTACTGCTTCTCTGGTATTGCAGACATACATATATGTGAGGGACTAAACTAGAGGATTTCGGCTGGCGTTTTCATTTCCAGGCGCTGTAGGTTTGTGTTATTTGCTGTATGGGTATATTGCCTGTACAGCAGCCGTGACCGAACAGCAAAGTTCTTGTGCGGTCGTCTCTGGTGTTTCTTCCCGCGTGCACACAGGCAGAGTTGGGTGGTGGCACCCTCAGCTGAGCCAGGCAGCGGCAGAAGTGTGCAACCTACAGAGAAGCTACAACAGCCGAATGAACCCATTTTAGTTCTGTCCCAACCGTTGTGTGGAAATGGCACATAAGGTATATGTGCAGAGGTATATAAATCCTTCTGTAGTCTGACAAGAACGTGTAGCTCCTGATGAAGGCGGCTTTAGCTGATGCTGCAGGCGTTGCGTGTGTACTGGCAGGCAACGTTTATGCCTGCACAATTAACGCATCAGTGCACATGTAGTTTTCACACTGACCCATGTAAAATCTATGTGCATAAAAGCTTACATACGCGGTGCATATACTTTCAATGTTAGCAACTATTGTTGTGTAAACTTGTAGACAAAATGAATAATTACAATGGCTAAACATCTGTTGAAATTTAATTCTAAACCTTCAAAATAATGAAAAATTAAGCTTTCAAGGAAAAAATTGCCCACAACCCAGTTTTGAAAACTTTGTAAAAATGTTCAAGAATTAGAAAAGAGTAAATAAAATGGGTGATAAATATCTTGCAGGACAAGATTTTTATATTTTTTTTAACTTAATTGCTCCATTCTTAGTTCAGTGGCTGGTGTTGGGTCATTGGCTGAGTTCAGAAGAAGCCCTGGAATATTTTTGTTTGGAAACCTAAATTTTTACAGAATGTGGAATCTGCAAACAGAAAACAAACTGCAGTGTCCTTAAAAGCTAATGAATTTGTACTACGCTTTCTCACATCTCTCTGCTGGCAAAGCAGTTATCCAACCAGTCTAACATTTCACGTGAATTTTTCAGGACGTGTAAGAATTGGTCAGCCTAATGTGGAATCTTGCAGCCCCTCTGAGCATTCTCTCCGTTTTTTAATTAAAAGCTTCATATACTTCATCAAGGACACTTCAGAGCTCTTACTAAACAATTAATGTAATAGTGAACTAAAGAATAATAGTCCTAAATTTATTCAAGCACCAAAAAAAATCCTTTTTGCCTTGTAGAACAAGGCAGACATGGTTCCATGAAAGAGATAAGTGAGGTTGCTTTGTATCAGTTATAACTTTGGCACACTACCAAATGTTAATTTGCTTTTAGCTAGTTGAGATTAAATGTAATTCCTTCCCCGAGCTGCCTTAAAGTAAGCAAGCATGAAAGCGTTTCCAGAGTAATCTGGGAGGAATTGACATTTAAGGGAGTTAGCATTACATCTGCACTTTAAGGATATTAATTTCATAGATAAATTAACTACATTATTCTGTCTTTATCTTATATTTTGAAAGGACTCCATCAGCCAGAGAAATGGCAGCCCAGGGTCAGCTGAAACTGCTCTTATCCCAGCCATACTGTAATATGAACTTGCTTTTGGAAACATTGCTACATCATGATTGCCTCTTAGTGAAAATTTTACTGCGGAGTTCAAGTAAGTATTTATACTGCCAATCCTTACAAGAAGATAAGTGAGAAATACAAATGCGTTTTTATCTACTTTAGTACGGAAGGAAGGCTGTCAGCCATTTTTGGGGGTATCAGTAGCCATTCTGTTATCAGTAGGACACTTCTTGAATGGGTAAAAAGAAAGAAAAAATCACTGGTTTTTTAATGAGACTGTTCTGCAGTCAACCTGACTATTCATAGTTTCAAAGCAGACTGCAATTTGATAAAATAGGCTGCTATTGTAAACGCAAAGGAGTCAAAATGAATTCAAACTTAACAGAGCTTTGATATCACAACTGCTTTACACAGACTTTTGAAAGTGTGGATTTAGTAGTCTGAAAGATCATTTTCAAAATTATCTTTCAGCAGTGAAAAGCTTCTTAGAGGTTTTTGTATATGTTTGTCACTGTAGGCATTCTAGAAGTACATTTGTAGGCTTCCTCACATTCATACTCTCATTAATGCCATTATGAAAGTAGAACAAATAAAAGAATGGTTTTACAAGGTTTTCTTTTCATTCTGCTAATACTGTGTTTGAAGCAACAAACTTTATCACGTCTTTCCTTTTAATAGCTTTCGGATCAAATGATTGGACTGTTGAAAAGCTAATGGTATAATCACCTGTTTGAAGTAATTTTGCAGTAATAGTGAATGAGGGTCTCAGTTTCCATCTTTCTTTAGCAAAAGAATTCTCACTACTTATCAAAAAAACTATTAGGTCCACATAGCATTAGATATAACATAATTTACTTCTGTCATTTTGAAGTGGTCTAACATTTGTCAGGGGTACAACGTTGCTTCCGCTTCTGTCATGTGTCTTATTGAGAGCTGCACTGCATCCACTTGCCTATTCAAATACCTGTCGTCTTGTACAAAGACTGACAAATGTTTGATCAGGATCATATTCTTACCCTAGTGTTATCCAGTATTGAATTTTACTAGCAGCTTAAATTATCAGAGGTATTAAGTGACGGAATGTATTAATCTATTGACTGACCAGCCCCTTAAGCTTCAAGGAAATACATGCTACTTTGAATTAGAAAATGTGCTATTTACACAGGCTTAATTAATGTAGGTACAATATTGGTACGAATAAACTTTCAGTTCAGATAAAGCTGAAACTTGCAATGATCCATATTGTCTAAATTAATTACAATAGGGTTAATTATCTAATCATAAAATGATTGTATTCTTTATTCCTTCTCCTACACAGCAGCTCTCTGATGCTATATAAGCTGAATTTTCTTTATTATGTGAGCTCTTACATATTAGTACAAGGAAAGTTGGACTAATAAGCTATACCGCAGTATTAGCAATGTCAGTTTGGGATTCTGGTGTTCAGAAGGATAAAAGGCTTACAGAATCATGTACTCATCCACAGTAAAATTTTGCAATGTGTAATATGTACATGAAAACAGATAAAAAGCTAAGTGTACCATAGTTCTTGAATTATTTGTCCCAGTGATATCAAAAGTCCCTGGTGTTTAACTAGATGATAAGAATTTTTGGAACAGGAAAAGCCTTCTCACATTTTTATTTTACCCCCAGTACTATTCGCATATTGGACCTCTACAATTTAAACTACAAGTCTAAATAACCTAGGTTTACTGAATTGCAGTTAATTACAGTGCGATATTATCCGAGTCGTTTTCTATAGATCCAACATTCAGAAAATTTCTTCTGAGACATGTTCTTGAGTGAGTGAAGGGTCTAGGGCCTTTGCTGTGCCTTTGCAGAGGAAAATAGCGAAGGTAGCTGGTACTCTGTTAATTTTCTGACAAAACAAACTGTTTTGCAATTTTCTTGGTGGAATTTTTTACCAGAATTGCTTCACCACCTATGGACATGAAACAGAAATGCATTATTTTGACAACTAACAAATAATAGAGGAACAAAGAAAGTGATGCTTGCCTAATAGGAGTTACTGAATCCAGCAGATGCTGCTATGAAAACGGGAAGGGTGAAAGTGAACTCTGAGAATTTGTGCTAGATTTGCTCTAAATGCACAGTATGGCAGCAGAACAGCCTGTGACTTCTTGTTTGAGACTCTTTATTTCCAGGAACCAGGAATTATTCTTTACATAATAAAGCAAAAAGCAATAGCTTTATTGAATTACACTGGCCCAGCACAGGATTAATACCAACATCAGCAGACACCTCACCGTTTACCAATAGCAGATAAGAAAGAGGCACCTGAGAAATCATCAACAAGGCGCATCGAGGCCTTCAATCCGTTCTTGGTCCTCATACATACTTTTGTTTAAGAGGAGATGATAGCACCAAGTTAATGATGTACAATAGAAAAAACAATTAATTCCTTTTAAGAAGCATCTTATTCATTACAATGAATACATGAGACTCCAGTTGCTGCAGAGATTTAATTTCATTTTCTGCACACAACTTTAAAGTGAATACTGGCATGTGGAGATAAACTGGAAGAAAAATGCTTTCACAGCAGGGCAAGGCCATTGGCAGTTTCACCTAATGTTTTTGGCTTGCACAGTGCATATTTGAGAGGCTAATGGAAAAGAGTATTGTGTAGCCTAGGTGATATCCTGGTCCCCATTAAAACTTTGAAATAGGAACTGATAGTAACATTTGCAAATGTTCTGTGATAAGTTTAAGGCTACAAATCTGAAATTGGACCCAAAGAAATGTGAGTTGCTTCAAAAGGAGACCATTTACCTCGCACAGAGAAGCAGGGTGGGGAAGGGAGGATTTCCACTGAGAAAATAAAAGCGTGGTGCAGTTGGTGCCAACTCCACAGGCACGAGTAGATCGAAGAGTTTTCTAAGACTGTGCTTTTATAAACTGATTTCTGGCAAGAGAAATTACTTGAAAATATATTTGTAGAATGGAAATAATTTTTTTCCCCTCTCCAATTCTTTGCCCCTTGTGAAGTAACTCTTTTACTGCCACAATACATAATGTGCCATTTTAAGGTAAATTTTAAGCACTACTTTAATTTTAAGTGAATTTAATTGAATTAATTAAATTTTTGGCATTTAAATAGCACTGATTTTTTAAAGTTACCCTAAAAGAACAGCGAAAGGAGGTAACTTTACTACTGGCCTCACTTAGGAATCAGACCGAACTTTTAGTGACAGTAGTGAGTTATTACAAAAGGAAGTGTACATTCCTTAATTAAATTACAATCTCCATTAAAATCCTGGCATTGGCTAAATCTGTATAACAATTCAAAACTTGTATGTCAAGTACTTGAAGGTCATTATTTTTGTACTCCCTTCTAATAACTCCTATATTTAATAATCCTGAGACACATTCTACCAGGCAACTGGAAGAACTATCAGCTGTGCTAGTCCTGTGGTTCAACCACAAACAGTTTGGGGGAAGTAGGGTCTTGCAGGTTTTTTGACAAAACTTGGGGGCTAATCTGCAACACTGCCCTCATTAGGAGAGCAGCGTTAAGTGTCTTAGAGGAATTCATTAGCTTGTGCAGCTCCAGATACTTGTGGATCAGCCAGGATGAGGCTTGTGGGTACAGACTCCAGAACACCTGAAGGTTTTCTTAGCCTTCTTTATGAGAGCAAACTGTATTGTGGTAGCCTAACAACAAAAGATCAGAAAATTATTTTAAAAGTGGCATCTCCTCAAAATATCCATCTGACCACTTACTGGACACCGCACCTGCATAACCAATGTGGTAAAATGGTAGGAGGGTTTGCTGACATGAAGTACTTCTACCTGGAAGATCAATAGAAAAGGGACCTTATTCAGATATCTTATTCCTTTTGATGACTTTCCAGTGATAAGCTAAAGAAAACAGTAAACAGATTTTATGGAGTTTCTGAAATATCAAATAGGAATTTCCATTTGTACTGTAATAGAGCCCTGCTGAGAATCATAGATGATATAAAGCTTTTTAAAGTCTTTTTGTCTTGTGTTGAGCTTTTTAGTTGTCACAAATTTAGGATTCATTGGATCCACAGGTAGCAGCTAATACAGGGCAGATTATTATTTGGGTTTTGCTAAACTGAAATGGGTAGGGTTACGATCTGCATTTCATTCAGGATAGAAGTAATAAGATCTAAAAGTTATGTTTGGAATTAAAACCTAAAATAATGGGTTTTTTCTGCCAAAATGAAGTCATATTCAAAGTTACAATAGATTCTAGCTGTCAAGACTGAGTAGAGAATGATTGCATTGGAGAGGAGCAGCTCTGTGAGAGTTCTACTAGAACAGATACAGAAAAAGAACAGAGGGTCCAGTGACAGAAGCAGCACTGAGAATATAGTGCAAAGAAGCAAGTAGTGCAGAGTGCCTGCTGAAAGAGTGGGTTCTATAAGCAAATAAAATATATACTTTTTGCATTATTTATATCCTCATCAGCTGCTGTGATTTAAACTATTAAAAAAAAAAAAGCAGAAGTTTTATGGTCTTCACAAATAAAAGAACTCTATCAGGTATAGCTTTCTCCATCTTCCCTTTCTCTTCCTAAATGAAACAGCCTGTATAAATTTGACTTCCTCTTTTGGTCAAAAAATGCAGCATAACTGCTTATAGCTTGTCTATCTTTTAAGGATTCACTAGAGAAGGGGAAGTCTAGAGTCAATAACAGAAGATTTTCTAAATTCAGTAAGATTCATTTCATGGCTGAACCAGTAGCAGATAAGAGCTGGATGAGTGTGATAATGTCAGCAAGTTACTTGGAGGTATTTCTATCGGTAAGAAAGAAATATGGATAAATTACGCTTGTAAGTCTGCCTCTCTGAAGATATGTTTTTAAAATACATGGTACTATCCCAAGAGGTTAAGTCCATTATTTTGTCATAGGAAGAATGATTCATTGTGACTGGTTAGGCCATAGCTGTTATTCACCAGATAGCATAATTTTCTTTCAAAGGTATTTATTAATAATAATATTTTTATATATTTTGGCATCCTCCGTGCGTATGGAACACTATGCTATATGGAAATAACAAATAGCAGATTTTCATTAACAGGTACCTAAGATAAGTATATAGCCATATTTATGTATGGATGTTAGTCCTGCTAAAATGACAAAGAATCATCTTTGAGTTACCTATAGGAGCTTTAGATTCCCTTCACAGATTAGCTTTTGATGTACAAATGCAGTGAGTGGGAAAAGAGAAATCTATAGAGGGAAGCATCAGTGGGCAATAAGTATGATGCCTATCATATAAATACTGTTCTTATGTGATGATTAACAAGAAGGCTGCATTGGAGTTCAAACTAAGATGAATATTTAATGTTATGACAGGTGAGCTAATAAACGTTAAAGAAAAATTCTAAGGCAAGAGAAATCTACATATCTTTCTGTAGACTCCTACTTCATAATATTTAACCAGCTATACTGATCAACTAGGTAAACCTTTCAACCAACTGACATTATCATTTAAGGCCCCTTCCAACCCAAGCTATTCTATGATTCTATGATCCATGCCAGTTTATCAGTCAGAAAACTCATTTCAACCTGAGCTTTGAAGGGTCAGCTATTCTTACAACAAGAGCGGCATCTACTTCAGGGTAAAACAAGAAAAAGCTGATGAAAGCTACATATCCTGTTATGTTTAGCCTCAGAATGGTTTCCCGGGGGATTCCTGAAGATCTCTGCTTAAAAGCACAAGACTTACACTATACACTAGTTAATAAAGATATATGTATAAACCCCTGCAGAATTCTTTTATATTTATTTCAATTTGTCTAAATTTATTGTAGCACTAAGTTGGTTAGAAAAGTTATTGATAAGTTGACTCAAACTTTCCATGTGGGACTACCATACAGCAAATTTAAGCTTAATTTCAAGTCACAAGCCCTTTAAACAAAGCAATTTCCCATCATGTTCTGCAAAGATGGTTTACATAGTACTTAAAGTCTCAGCAAACCCTCCTCCCTAGAAGTTGGTTGAATTAATTTTAAAGGGAATACTTGTAGCAGTATAACCAAAGTTCGATTCAAATTTTCATCTCACAATTTTAATACATCTGGGTTTTTGTTTTTTTGAACTGCTTTTTCTGCTTTCTTGGTTCTTTCTTTGTCATATCGATGTTAGAGGATGTATTACTGGTTTGAGTGAATTAGTAGAATCCACTTGATTTTTCACTCAGAAGCATCTGGCACTGGAAGGTGTCTCAGCAAAATATGCCAGCTCACTCGACTCATAGGAAAAAAAGCTGAGTAAAAAAATTCTTATTGCTGATCTGTCTCCTGCCTTGGGGAGAAAAACCACAGCTTGTTGGTTCTGAAATCACTGGTCTTGTTTTTCAGCTTCTACATCCTATAGGCTGTTTCTGTTAAGGTTTCACACTACACAGACTGAATGGTTTACAAGAAAGTGTGAATTAAATTGTAGAAATTCAGAGAGTAAAATGAGGTTTTTTTAAATTTTACAACATTCTCAAGTCATTCAGAGCTGGGTGAAGAGCAACAGTTTTCCACTGTGGTAGATTTCGAAGGTTGCTTGAACCACTAGAAAAACACAGCCTAGAAATTTAGTCTCTCCCATCTTTCTCCTGCAGAGGTTGCTAAAGGTAAGGGCAGCCAAACTGGCAAAAAACAATGACATTTTCAAGTATAATTTTATCTAAATCAGTTTTACAGAAACTTTCATGTTTGCAAACTCGAAATATATAATAAAAAGTGTTTAATTGGTTCTGGCTTTGGTGATTTGTTATGATTGTTAACATCAAAAGCATATTCCACAAATAGGTGGGGAAGCTGAGGTCTTTGACATTAACACAAGTCAAAGCCATTGAGTTGCATTTGTTCAAAGAGGTTTAAACACATCATTATCTTTTGGCTGGGAGAATGCTTTACAATGATTATGAAACACATTTAGAAATACATGTTATGTAAGCTGTTACCACTCCATGAAAATCACTAGTTGTCTTTGAAAACATAGGTATCTGTATCTTAGCAGGGCTAAGAGGCTTTGTCTTGCAGAACTGATTTCTTCCCAGTTTCATCTTATGCTGAAAAACAAAGCCAACTCATTTTGGGGAGTATGCAGCTGCTACTTTATTTTATATAACTAAATAGAGTTCTTATTATTTCACGACTAATATGTTGGTAAGAGGAGTAAAGCCATAATAACTTTTGGACTGTGATTCGACAGAAGAGGTACAATTTACTTCTGGATAATATTTAGTAAGTAATCAAATTCCAATTATATACGGAATGCATTTTGAATTAAATAGGGATATTCCATAGTTTGTAAACATGCTTGAGTCTTTTTTTAAATGGCTACATATAATTCAGGCAGACAGTCGAATGTCATTATGCAGACGAAGATCAGGTTTCAGTATCTGTAAGTATTATTATTGTTTGAAATATTATACACATACAGTTTGCAGTTTGTTTTGATTAATACTGTCTGTTACTGTGAACTTGAATTACTTGGAAATTATTGTAACCATGTTTTTGTTTATTTTGAAGGAAATGGAGTATTGAATCATGATGAACAATGTTCTCTCTTAGAACAGATAAATAACAAACAGCCTACTCTGATTGAAACAATCTTCACAGTATTGTCTTACTGCACTTTATCACCCAAATCTCTTGGCATTGCTTTTGAGACGTACATGGAAAAAGAGCAGCTGTGGAATTGCTTATGCAATATGACAGGTATTTAATTTATTAATAAGTATTTAAAATCTGATGTTAAACCTTGTCAGTTTTCAGACATGTAGTGCATATTGTTTTTACTTTAATAAATCAGATTAAATGAATGAAGTTTACTTCAAAACTATAGCTTAATTGAAGTGTTTTGAGCAATCAGGTCACCGTAGGAGTGGTGAAAATTTTGAAGAAAGCAGAGGTTACGGAGTGGTGTGGTCTGCCTGGACGCTGATTTCCTTAAGTGTCTGTCCTACCAGCAGGCTGGCAGCAGATAGCTTCTGTGTCTCTTTACCAATGCAGGTCCTTTGTCTCTGTGCATTTAATAGCTCCAGACCTTTGCCAAGATTTAAGAGCAAGAAATGGTTAAAGGAGACTGGAAGTAGAAAAGGAAGGACTTCGACTGAGGGGGACGTAGTCGGATGGGCCTACGGACTCTGGTGTCAACAGGCAGACAGGCTCCTAATTTTCCATGGAGAGGGAGAGCCGTACTCACAATTAGAGCAACTAGTAGTGCCCTTAAGGAAAACTGGTATTCAACCAGAAAAGAGACGTGAGGTTTAGAAGGGTGATCTTGCAAGTGACAGCTAAAATGCCAGAGAGCTCCAAAGAAAAGAAAGAAAGAAAATGGGAGAATGTAAGAATCACAAAATCACAGAATCACAGGTTGGAAGGGACCTCAGGGGTCACCTTTAAGAGGGTTATGAACATCACAAAATAGAAAGCAACGGTGGTAAAAGTGCTCAGGTACACCTCAGAGAAAACTGGAATTGCAAAAAGTAGAGGTCTAAGGTGTAAGAGGAAGAAAAATAGAGTTATATTGTATGGAAGTTTCCAGAAAGGCCATACAGAGAAGAATAAAACTTAGATCAGCAAAAAGTAGGGACAAGCCAAAGTGTGAGCAAAGGACTAACGTGTCAAAAGACCTCTCTGACACATGCTGCAGCACTCTACCTGACAACTGCTGCTCGACGGCAATGGAGAGACCGCAGTCCTCTGTGGATTAAGAATGTGGAGAAGATTGATACTTGTTATGTCCATAGCTGTATTTAGGGTGGTCTAATTTCAACAGGCAGTCTCTGATAACATGCTATGTCTCTGTTGATGACTATTATTTGTATGCATTTCTGTTTCCAAAACATCCTTTTTCCCCTTGCCGTTAGTGTAACAGTTTGAGTATCTAATAAACACAACCTCATTACTACTATCAAGACAAGGAATTAGAAAAACATAGGTATACCTCTTTGCCTCATTGATGTCTACAAAGTAATTGAATGTACTCCATACAAAAAGGAAGACATCAGTCAGCTTAAATTACATTTTTAGAAAGGTATTAATGGAAAATGAGGCTGAAGGAAATAAATCAAATTGTATTTTTGTCAATACTGTATTGATATGGTACAAGACGCTGCATTGTTTTTCCTTTATACCCTCTTTAACTTGTAACAGACCAATAGGTCTAAGTTATTATGAGTCATAATGTTTTTACTTTACTTTCCATAAGAATTCTGAAACACTTCTTTCTGAAACAGTTTTACACAAATGACTACACTTACTGAATATTTAATAATTCTTCCTTCTGAAGTTTTCAGTTGTGGTGAGTCGGAGCCAGAGGTTATCAGATGTTTGAAGTTGACTTTGATTAATTCAGTCAAGGGTATAGTGAAGCAGATAATTTCTTTGATGCATTCATGGGAGGCAACAGAAAACTATGGAACGTACCAGCACAAGCAAATAGTTCCTGAAAGTTTACTGAAAACAGTTCCAAAGGAATGGAATTACACTCCTCGGGAAATGAAGAGAAAAGAATCTGGGAAATGTGGGTGAAATTTATACTTTTTTTTTTGTAAATTTGTCATAAAAGCATGTTACCCCCTTAATGAGTACATGTCAAAATTGAGCGGTTATAATTCATGAGCATTGCAGTTTGACAATGAACAAAACAATTTCCAAGCAACCTGTGGTTTTTTTTAAGTACTTAGCATTAAAATTCAGTGTGTCTTTCTTGAGGCTTACACCCATGCATACACAAACAAGCTTTTTAAAATAATCAGTATTATGGTACTGATAACAATAGCACTGAAAATGTTTTTAGCGTCTGACAGTAGTAAGGTGGGATTCCAGGCAGGGTAAAGCATAATATCTGTGCTCTTGTCTTAATGGCTGTAACCAGTTCTTTTCTTAGTTATCATCTTTTAGGTCAGGACTGTTTAAATTTCAATACGCAGTGTTGTCTGAAATGATAGCAACTTATTCACCTCATCTTTACAAGAGCAATTTATGTTTGAATACCACTGAAACTGGTATGGAGTTTGCTCCTGCTTCGTTGCTGAAATACTTACTGAAGAAAGAGAAATAATATATGTAATAGGAGGTGTTTTGAAGGTGGTTGGATGTAAGGATGAGTTCTGGTATGTGTCTTCATAGCTTACAGTGCCTAAAACCTCCATCACTTCAAAAGGCCAACTTCTGGAAACATTTCACCATGAATTTATGGCCACGAAAATATTATCTAATTATCTTCAGAATTATATTCAGAATATATTCTGGCAAGAAGTTTTGAATAATGTAGATTGTGGCCAAGCCAGGGTATCAGTCCATTCTTTCTTTGTGTATATTTTCTTTTCAGCATCTTGAGGCACATTTATGCAGCAGTGTGCTCACTGCAATCTCAGTTTAATCTGGAAGTTGTATGGCTAGTCTAGGCTATCGCTAAGCCTGAACTGATACTCAAGCTGAGAGGTAAGGCTCAGACTTAGTGGCAAATTAAATTGGCTGACACCTAGAGCAGGTCTGACTTTGGGTTGGTTTTTTTTTTATTAAACAAGTTGAGAATTGAGGTGCAATGTGTCAGGGGTTTTCTTGGGTTTTGGGGGTTTTATTTACGTGGATTTTTTTAAATCTTGACTCTGCATTGTGGATCACCTTTTGGTGTATTTTTTCATTTTAGATATGTTGTGGGTTTTGAGCACCATGTTTCCTGTAGTTACTTCTATAGCTACTTTTAATATCTGGAATGTTTAAAATGCAGTGCTCTATAGTGTGAATGCTTATATGAAAGTTGATAAACTGAATTTTTGAAGGTTTGAAGATAGAAAGGGATTGATAGAAAATGAAAGATTATGAATATATGCAATATCCTGAGACACTTAGTGCAACGCTCTGCTCATGATGTGAAAAAATATTACACTACAATTTTGAAGACAACTTTTTTACCATTCAGAATACCTGGGTGTTGTCTTTTTCATTTATTCTGTAATAACTGTGCACAGCAGGCCTAATTATTAAGAGAGTCACAGTCTGATTCTAAATTTTGTAGGTTCTCTGTTTATAATTCATGTTAGTGTTTAGATTTTGTGGGATTTATGTGGAGGAAGCACAATAGAAGTCAAGCTACAGTGTCCCATTTTCAGTACAAAAGAAAGTTAGAAATTATCATACAACATTCAGAAGCATGCTGTGATAGAACTAGAATGTTAATGTTAATCATATCTTCTTTTCTTTCTTTTTTAAGGCTTCACAAGGCTTGCAGCTCAGGCAGTATCTATTGTAATCAGCAAGTTACCTACAGTGATTGCATGTTTGCCTCCCCCAATTAAGTACTTCTTTTTTCTGGCTGAGAGAAAAATGTCAAGAAACTTTGCTGAATTGAAGAAAGCTGGTCTGCTTGTCTGGAACTTGATTGTAATTATATGTCGGATATTTGAGGATGGAAATTCTGCAGAACTTTTAACAGGTGCAACACTTGACAGATGGAGCAAAGAAAAACTCAGTTTAGTTCGTGTGTGCTTAGAAAGTATTATGGGAAAACAGAAAAGTGGTCCTAAGCAAGTGACCCAGAAGGTTATACAAAGCATTGAACAGCAAAGACCAAACTGGATTGAAAGCCAGTTGCTGAAGGCAAGAAAATTGAGCACAGACTGGTAAGAACGTAGTATTTTTCAAGTGCTGTTTTTTGTTCCTTATTTTACTGGATTATGGGCATGTTTATGGCTATTATTCAATTAAAAAAAAAAAAAGATGAACAGTGATCTTACATAAAATGGATTAGTTCTTAATATTGATGGCTTTATAGTATGTTTTTGCAACTCAATTGCAATGTCGAAAGAGTAAACCTTGGTTGTTTCCTTGGAACGGTGTTTTCATAGTACCTAGATATTTAATATTTTTGTGATGATCCAAAAATGTGGACAATTTAGTTGGTGCGTCTTCAGAATGTGAACAGGTACGCTGACTAGAAGGTACCGCAGTGTATTTGTAAATTAATTTTGCTATGGTGATTAAATTAAGTGGGACTATGAAAAGCTTTCAGTGTTCATCTGTGATTAAAAAGTAAGCATACTTCATTTTAAAACATAACAAGCCCTGAGGGCAAGTAGGATATATCAAAACAGGACAAGGAGAGCACCCTGCTGTGCCTTTCTGAGGAAATATCAACCTTCCCTGTAGATTTGACATTAAGGTCCAAGGGTTTTAAGTCCTTACAATGATTTTTCAGGGAATTGTGTACATGTCAATGTGTTCCTAGTCCAGTCTGTTTTAATGTTGAAAAAGTGTACCATTCTGTAAAAATACTATTCATCAGATTTCCAATATTAGATTTATTGGAGTTACATGACTTACTGAAGTAAATTGTTAACTACTGGAAGATTGCTTTTTTTTAATTAATGTTCTTCCAGGGTGCAGTCGTTGCTATCCTGACAGTAATTGTCCATATAAACAAAGGATGATTGTAGGTTGGAATCACCGATACCAGTGAACAGACTTTCGTGCTTTAAGGGACAGTATCCTGTTTCTGCAAGTAGTCATTCAGCATGAGTAGCACTAAGCAGTAATAGTGTCACACGAAGGCTCATTGACATTGACCTTTCTAATCTTTACATTTCCATTTAATACTAATTTACAACCTCTAATGCAGTGATTAAAAGATTGAAGCCAGATGCCAGTAACTGAAAGAGTCATAGAATAAAAAACCCATAATGATAATGTGTAAATGGATACTTAACAGAATGGTTCCATAATACAGTTTCTAATGTCACTGAGACAATAGGTGTTTCCTAAAAACTACAAATGCAGAGTAAGCGAATATTGTGGAACACCTCTAAAAATTAAAACTTCAGTACTTGCACTTCCTGAAGCTGAAAATTTTAAATTAATATACTACACTATTTTCATTTCTAATGTACCACAAAAATGCTGTATTCTCCATCAAGTATCAGACTGTGGGAAATGAATGTGAGAAAATGTTTTCTGTATGTGTACAGTGTCAACCAAAGTGAGAACTAGTTTGTGACTCAGGCTCCAAATTTTAAGCTTAACAAACTGAAGAACATGTTATCTGCTCTCGGAGTGAGTAGTTATGTGATGCAATTATGAAACCAAGTCCCCATAATTCAGTGGGATTTCTGCAACAGAAGTCTAGCATAAATGTTATTTTTCCATTGTATATTTAAATATCATTAGTCAATTTCTGGGAAAGTAATAATCTAGTTAATAAATAGCTGAGATATGCAATGTAAAGATAAAATCTAATAAATGCAAATTATAAAATTTATTATAAAACTCATATATTAAAGCTGAAATTCAAATATCAGTTAAACTAAGTAGCAGTAACATAATTGTTAAACTAGAAGCAGATCTTTCAAGAGGAGACTTGTGATGTTTATGTGATTTTTTTGAAGTAGGAATTATTATATCTGAAAATCTAAGTTGGTGTAAAATTATGTTCTGTATAACATTTTCATAATTGAAGGATTTTGTGGGTAACAGCACATGCGTTTATATACAGTCATATTTACAAATGTTTATAGTCTTTTAATAGATACAGTTTATGGAAGAAAATAAAACCCATACATTTAAAAAATTTATTTGGTATTCACTTACACCATTGTGGAAACATCTTTGAAGTGCACTGGGTTTTTACAAGCAAAAATCTTGCTTGATTGTGTGTTCTGGTATTGTTATCAGGACTGCTAGCTACATAAAAAGTCTAAATATTATATAGGTTCTTCCATTGTGGCATACAAATTTAAGTTTTTAGGAAAGTTAAAAAAAAAAAAAGTTCAGTGAGAGGTTCTGAAAGTGGCAGTTGTATGCATTGCCTGTCTTGTGTACTGCCTGAAAGCATTACTATTCATTAAAATAACCTTCACTTTACGGTAGCACCAGGGCTGTAAACAGTCACGTTAGATTCTGAAGAACACACGTCCCGAGAAGAAAAGGAATGTCTGTCTTTGCAAAGTAATTTGTCGAGTTGAAGATTATTGTTTTTCATCATGGTGACCCTGACTTGGCTGGCTGGGTGCATATACAGATTAAGATGAATGCAGTTATTCCTTGGCTGAGGTCTGCCTCTTTCAGGGCACATTCTTCCTAATGACATGATTGATAGGCAGTCCCAAATCCAGAGAGGAACTCATTAATCATAGCACTGACTGAATCCAATCATCTGCTTCACCTGCACAGTGACGGACAGGAAAGGATACAATTTGGGCGCTGACACCGATACACTCCTTTGTCAGAGGTCCTCAACTTTTTCAATGTCAGTCACTGAGAAGTTTGACAAGAAATTCAGGTTGTGTCTGTATGTGGCATTGAAAGATCAACCTTAAACTGCGCTTTAATTTTGAAGATCAATTTCTTCGAAGCTTTTCTGTAAAATACACCATAACAACAGAGTATCGCTCACTTCCATTCAGAAAAGAACAATATTATAGTTTGTATTCTGAAACTATTTACTCTGTAGGACGTTCTGAAGCTGCATGTGGAAGCAATATCAGCTTTAATGTCCAGCAGCTGTGTAGTATTTAAGTGAGCCTGCAGGTCAAACAGCAACTTTCAGCAGAGCTAACTTCATAATCTCGACACATTTTCAACAGTAAACTGCAGCTTACAGCTGAGCACCAAAGTATTTTTGGGTTTTTTGGTTTTGCTTCTAAAAAATTAAAATAATGCTCTTTTTTTTTTTTAAATTCAGAATCCTCCTTTGGTAGATTTTAAATTAATCCAGTAATGACTGTAGAGGAGATAATATATCCTTGTTGGTTTTTCAAGTTCTTGACACATCTGTGCCAAGGTGCCAACATAGATCTCTGTTGCAGCTCTAGTATTTGACGAAAAGAATTAATTTTAGTACTTTATTTTGTAATACTTTATCAACATACAGTACTGTGCAAGTACAGAGCTGGTGGCTTACGTTTGCGTGCAGAGAGAGGAGTCTGACAGCGGTCAGAGTTTGGAATGCTTCCTACAAGTCATCTGGGCCTCCCTCCGTCAGATTTTTTGGTAGCAGTTTCACACAAATGCTTTTAAGAAGGAAAACAAGAAACAGTACAGGGCAAAAAGTGCAACAAGTGGCAAATAGGTACGTTTGAAATGGTTGCCACCATACCAGTGGGAAGAAAAAGACTTCAGTTTAAAACTTCTAACCTATACTTAGAGTAATGGCTACCTTTCTGACATGTTAATTAGGCTTTAATCTGTGCGGAGACGGGCAAAGAAAAATGTACAAAAGATTGCATGCAAATGCCATTTCTAGTAGCAAAGATACTTCTCTAGTGGAAAGAAAATAAAAAAATATTTGCTTTGTGTATGTCCTCAGAGTAAAGAATGTTTTATGTTTTCATCTTTCAGATTAAAATAATTAAATTTTTTATAATAAAAAACATTATTTAGCATTTATTATGTGTTTGTATAAAGGCTTTGGAGATGTATATACAGCAACCTTTGTTTTGTGCAAGTCAAATCTTCGGAAGTTATTTTAACATGTAATTTTAGGTGACTTTTTATTAATATTTTTATTTTTTTTAGAAATTTAACTTAAGAATATTTGTGTCTTTTCTATATTCTAGTGCCTCAGTCACAGTAGAAGGTGCAACATTAGAGGAAGGAGGTACTGCACTTGGATTCACTGAGCAGAAAATAAACATGATGGTCCTGGATATCTGCCACAAACCAGGTGGCAGCGAGTACCTGAGGCAAATTTATCACATCATCCGGCTCAATGAGGTAGGGAAACGGCCTTTTTACCGAGCAATTAGGTGTGTACTGGCCTGAGGCAGCGTCTGCTGGCAGCTAAGGGTTAGTCAAGGAGGTGATAATGCTTCTTAAAGTCAATATGAAATCCTATATTGTATTGTAATAGAATCCATTCAGTTTAGGCTTTTCTGCATTTGTACAGAAAAGATTACTTTATGGGAAACAATGTAGATTTTATTTATGTACTTAAACAGTAGTATGGCTCATAAACTGCCTTCAGATTCATATTGTAGACCATAGATACATTTTAGGAGTTTGAACACAGTAAAATAAAATTTAAACAAAAAATTAGCAAGGCTATTGAAAAATTGACTGTTACAGGAAGTAAAATTAAATATGATAAATCAATTCTCCCGATTTAAAAACAAACAAACGCACACTATGGCTCTACTGAGGAAGTAAATGAATCCACCTGAAAATGTTACTTAATCTAGATAGCTCTGTTCAGTTAAAGTGCTTTCAAAATTACAGTAAACAAATTCAGATTTGTTTGCTGCACACGGAATTTGGGCAATGTGAAAGAATTATCTCATTTCTGAGGCTGTACTAAATTGCCTCAAGTTACCAAAAGCATTCTGATTTTATGCACTGAAATAAACACAGGTTTGTTTAAATTGTATGATAACACAGATCTACACAGCTTAATTAAGAAAGTTCTGTTTATTAGATTTAATTACTAAATTACTATTCCTTGAATGCATAAGCAGGTGCTGTTAAGACCATTACAAGTGTACAGAAGTGTTTATAATAAAATGCAAAATAATGCAAATATAAGCATAGGCCAAGATTTTTCTTTTTAAAAAATAGGATAGCAAAAAATAAAACCCCAACGATTAGGCATCTCTGTCTGTATGAAGGCAATAGAGTGCTCACGGTACTGGCACTGTGCTTCTGAAAATCAGATCAACTGTTTAGTTCCTAAGTATAGACTTAAAAGCAAGCTTTGTGCATCTGCATTTGGAAGCTTCAGAAGCAATGTAAGCATGTATGTAGAGATGGCAACCTAATATTAATACAATACAGAATCTTTTCAAATTTCATCTCAAACAATTAAATGGTTCAGGAAGTGAAATGAAAATTATTACTGTAATACAGTTCAAACAAAACCTTTTCACCTGGAGCACATTCAGGATTACTCTACGTATAACAGAGTGAGGAAAAGATGATGAGCAAGACCTCCAAAAATAGCATACAACCCAGTAGTTAGGGCAGTCACCTAGGGGACAGGATACGCAGGCTCAAATCTTTATTCTGCCTGGTTTAGACCAGGGAATTAAATCTGCATCTCCCACATCCAAATGAACTCCCCAAACTGCTAGACCATTAGCTACCAGCATGGAACTTTGTCCTTTTCCCCTGTTGGACTTGTTTCACCTTGTAGAAATTGCTGTAAAAATCCATTCTGTAGCTTCTAGGGTCAAAAATAGAATCATACTCTAGCTGAAGGGGTAGAATGCCCATATCAGGTTGTGGAGACCCTGATCCAAGATCTGACTCCTATGAGTATTTGGTTATTTATACAAAGTAGAGCAGCTCCAATAGGAGGTAAGAGGCTGAGAGAATTAGGTGGAAGAGGGACTTTAGCCTGACTTTCTACATCCCAGGTGTCTCCTTGAATTTCTGCAGCTAGTAAGAGCTTTGTTAAATATAGAACATTTCTCAGTGGAAAAAACTGTCTTGTTTTTTAAAAAAAAAAAAAAAAAAGGGAAAAAATCCCAACCAGCTTGACTCACAGGAGGACGTAACCATGTTACTTCAAATTGCCTTTGAAACCATTACAAAACATTTTAATGCTTCTCATGGTATTGTAACAATGCACTTTTCAATATTATTTTTCATAGCTTCCATTCTGTCTGATGTGCCTGACTACCAAGAAATAGACTTGATTGTTCTAAGGTCCATCATTTTGTTTGGAGACTCCTTGGACTATCAAGGGATCGTGTTCTTAAAATTAGTTTGGAGATCTTTATGCTACACTGTTTAATAATAGTGTGCGAATAGAGAACAAAATGATGAGACAGAAAATTGTTTTTCTCGATAATTTTCCTTAGAAAAACGGGGGAAAGGGATATAGATTCTTGGAAGCTGTATTTGGAAATACAGATACGATGTTACACAGATCTATAATAGATACTGTAGAATTCAAAACAGCCTACAATACTTCATGTGTTTGTTGAAAAGAATACTCATTTTTAAAAGCATTTTTGACTAAAGGCTACGAAAGACAAACCAACTCTCCTGGGAAGACAGGCTCAATAATATTGTCTACTTCGTTTCATGCCCAGTCATTGATAGTGAGGATATAGCACACGTTTACAAACATGATTTCATTTCTCTTTATTTTCACATTTTCGAAACACGACCCTTTGAGGGTCACCAATATGTGCTATACTAAAGAGTTCATTTATCACTGTTGAATAAGTCTCTTTGTCAAAACATAAATTCACGCTCTTCCAAAGACAGAAAAACACCTTTACTGGGAGGTGAGCTGTGTACCACTTGGAAAGTTCAAATCCTAGCAAGCAGGGACAGCGATTTGCAATATCTCTACGGAAAACCCAACAGAACCTGCTTCTGCTGGCTCCGTGACACCCACAGGGCTGGGTTGTTTTAGAGCTGCCTACAGATTTGGTGAAAATGTGTGCATGGAAGGCAGTAGCTTTACAAAAAATCGTAAAATGTGTAGAAGTAGCTTTTAAATAACCCCCTTCACCACGACTTTAAAACCTTTGTTATGGCATGAAGTCATGAATGAACGGGAAGAAAACCCTGACATTTTTGTAGGCTGAGAAAAATTAGGTGAGAGACTTAGGGTGTGTTTTCACAGCTGGATTACGCTATTGTCTCAGTGCAAAAAAGTTATAACTTTTTTTTTTAATACAATTAGGTGATTTTGTGATTGTCTGAAGCAGTCCTGACAGTCAGCTGCAACCAGCAGAGAGAGACAGTCCTGCTCTTTCTCTCGCCCTTGTGCTTTCCCAGTCCTAGGCCCCGCTTTGTACTAATACGAGAAATTGCATGGCTTGCTTATCTGGCTGAAACCTTTCTTTTTTCTGCCTGATTTCACAACATATGCTAGTGCCAACGCAATGGGGAAACAGCTACAGTCTGTGTGGATTGGGAGGGAACTCGTGCCTTTCAGGCCAGACCCCAGTTTGGTCAGCTTAAACTGGTGATGAAATTACACCCTTAGAAAGACCCACTGAGGAGCACAAAGTTCCCTCACCTGCGTCTGAAAATTTTTATCATCTCAGTAGTACTTCAAAGTAAGAGGAGCGTTTGCATTCACCCATCTTAATGAAGACTCACCTTGCGTACTTGCTCAATGTTATGGCAATCCTATCATTATGGTCTTCATTTTAATAACAATAAACTGTTTAATCACAGTAGTCCTTCCAGCAAATAGATTTCTTAGTGTTTCATTATCCAGCTCTTTGTAAAATGGTTCTATTTAATCAAAACACTTTATTGGCATGCAATGATGATTTATTTACATAGTAGTTTAAGAAGTGAAAACAGAAAAGATTGTGGCCAAAATAATCATGCGTCTGTTACAGTATAGTTTCTAAAATTGCCATGTAAATCATAAATTTAGTCTCTGAAATGCTTAGACAATTAAAAGGAGCTTTGAAGAGTGGGAGAATATTTCCTGTGTTTAAACGGGTTTGAACATGTTTATCAAATCATTAATTTATAGTCAGGTAGTAACTATTTAATGCTATCCCAAAAATAACTTTAAATAATCATGTACGCGTTATCATGTAAAAAAAGCCATATGATAGCCATCATAAATTAGAACAGCCCATAGAAAACATTTTTTTTCACTCCCACATATACCTAACATTACATATCTATGTATAAAATGAGAACTGATGCACATAATTTGATGACAATTTCAAAACAATAGCTTAGATTATTCTGATTTACTTCAGTTGGATGGATGTATGTGCAGGTTATTAACTGTTGTAAAATGGAGTTACTCTTAAAAAAGTTTCTATTTTGTAAGAGAGTACTTATTCTCTACTTTATGGAACTTCTGTCAAGCACACTGCAAAGTTATGGTTGAAGTTTAGGAGAATTTCAGTTAGAAACCTAGGTGGCACATACTGTTTTGTGGTTGTTTTTTCTTCTAAAAGGAATATCTGAAACAGCAGCTGTCTTGTGAGAATTCTTCTGAAGATGGCGTCAGCTCCAGTCAGTGCCTGCCTTTGGCACTGAAGGGCAGAGAAGAGCAGCCTGTCTTCAACCCTTTCCAGGTCTACAGACAATCTTGTGCAACAGTGTTCGATCAGGTTTGTGAAAATCTGAAACCTTGGGTATAGCATAATTTTTGCTTGTCGATCTTCTTACGATCATGATAATGACAGAGACTGAAATTATGAAAGCAGAATTAATTACATGTGTTCACATTTGATGAAGTGCAAAGGAATATTATTACTCTGGAATCTAATGAGGGCACCATCTACAATAGCATGATGTTAAAAAAGCCATTATTGTCCTTTTCTTTTATCAGAATTATTGCATGTAAGAGCAATTTGCATTTACTTAGACTTCCTGTGTTAGTTCAGTATAGTGAAGGAAAGCCCATTGGTAGCATTGACATTTATTACATCTGTGTAATGGTACATAGGGCTAGTCTTAGTCCTTTGAAAAATCATGGCAAAACTCCAAGTGCACATTTAGAATCTTCCTGATGAGTCTTTCACAGAAATGTTGAACAGTAAAGGGTGCTTTGGAAATACAGAGATTTAGCAGAACAGTGAGAATAAGCAGGGGAAAAAAACACCGGAAAATGAAAGCATCCACTTCGATGTTTTTCATTCAGCCATGTTAGCGATATGCAAAGGATTATAATTTACTTACTTAACTTACTGTTAAATAAGATAGATCTAGTTGCTTAAATCTCTGCCAGAGCACCGCATGACCAATTCACATAGCACAAAATGCTGTGTAGTTTCTGATAGCACTCGGACACTTAAAAAAATCTTACACCATTGTCTCTCAAGTCTTCGTAATCCATGATCTACAGTTTTGGTTCTACCCCTCAATTTCAAATATTTAAAAAGAAATGGTATTACAGTGGCATAAAATTCACATTACTGACTTGTGGTAGAAAGGCATCCCTTTTCAGGACAAATCTGCTTTTAAATAATGTAATCTCCTTTACCAGTTTTGAGCATTTTGGACTATTTCACCAGGTAATGCTGTAATGTATATCTGTTTTGGTTTTTTGGTTTGTTCTCTTTTCCGTTCTTGTTTAATGAATGCTTAATCATCATCATGTTGCAATAAAAGTGCGAATATCCTGAAAAAGGAGATCAATACCGATTTCACAAGGTTTCTTACTCCAGATGAATATGCTTTAAAGGTATCTCTTCTTTTCTTCCACTAGGTCCTTTATATATATATCAAATTGATAGAATTTAAGGGGCTAAAAAATCACTTACTCCAATTCAAAATGCAGAAAATAGTTTACCATGCCTCAATTCTCAATTCATTAATAGTGTGGTAGAATAAGACCTTCAAGTAGTGACAACTCAGGGCAGAATTATTCTGCTGCATGACAGGTTTGCAGTGCTCTATTAATCAACAGATGACAAGGGATAGTTCGTATTAAATTGCTTTGGATTTTGTAAACTTTTGGCATGAAGTCTATTACCTGAATGTAGAAAAGTATCCTAAAATTAAAAGAAAAAATAGAGTAGATCATGGATCTTAAAGTACCATGTGCCAGCCCTGTTGTTGGCAGTGACAGACTTATTTCCTGAGCTTAATAATATTATTAAATAACTTAGTTCCCTTTACCGTAGAATTGCACATTTATGTGGTGATGTGGGACTGCCTATTTGTAAAATAGTGGTCAGTATAGCTCAGTGGCTGGTGTCCTGTGAAGACTATTGCCAGTGCCTGTAGAAGATGCCAGGGCAAGGAACAATTATTCCTCTCAAAGGATCTAATTCTTTTTAAATTAACTTCTTACTGGTTGGCAACTGCCATAAAGCTTAGGAGTTTAGAATCCATGATGAGTTGCTTGATTTTCTTTAAATGTATTGTAACTAGATATGTTTTTAATACATCAACTAACATTTTACCCTTTCAAAAATAGTTAAGTCCCAACCAGTTACTGGTTTCACAATCTATTTTGTCAACGAATTAATTATGTATTGCTTCTTAAAACTTTTCTCTCAGAAGGGCCAGTTGGAATAGGCATGGCAGTACTGCTTGTGAGTCCAGAGGGCTGGTTCAGCTCTAAACAGAGAACGATTGTGTTACACTGTGCTATATAATATATAACAACATAAGAGCATGTTGACACCACGCAGTGTAGACATGCTTTTAGCTTCCTCAGTAGAGGATTTCTCAAAATAAATTATTTCAAAAGCTTTCTGAAAGATAATTTGTAGTAAACGTTCCATGTATTGTTTGTTGGTATTTGTAAAAATGGCAGTATATTAGGGTGGTTGACTTTTCTGTTCTGAAGTTCTGCTAATTTGTCCCTATCGTGTCAAATTTTGCAAGATACTCGATCATAATTTCTACTAATTTTACTGCTCCTGAAACAAAGGCCACTGAACTGCTATTTTTAGACCGACTCTATCATTTTTATTAATGATATGTAAATTTCTTACCTTCCAACCGCTAGTTCAGTAGCTGATTCTAGGAAGTGTGTCATTTCTGTTAACAATTCAGCCACTTCATTCTTACATTCCTGTAAAAATCTTGAATAATCACCATCTGGTCCTAGTAACTTGTTGCTCTTGATTTTATCAATTTGTCCTGACACCTCAATCTCTGCCAGTGCTGCTGCTCCTCTATTGTCTGATAAGATTAAGCCTACACTATGCAACTCCTCAACAGCATCAATGAAGAAAAATGCTACAAAGACATTATTTTCCTTTCCTGAATTGACTTTTTTCAAACTCATCCTTTCTTTTTTCACAGAACTGGTCAGTCTGGTGGACTGAATTTTTGTCTGGTGTACTTACTAATTTTCCTATTTGTTTTTATGACTGTTGCTACTGGCTGTTTAGCTTCTCCTTTTTATCCCTCTTGATTTTACGAGTTCTTACTCCATATTTATTTATCTATTTTTAATTCAGTGTATAGAACAGTTACCTGTTTTCTCTCCTGTGTTCTTCTGCTCCCACTCTTCTCAGTTGACTCTTTCCTTTATTTCTCGTTTATCAGATGTTCACTGTTATTTCTTCATTCACTTTCCACTTTCACACTACATTATTCTTTCTTTAGCTACCCTTGTCTCCCTTTCTTACTCTGTATTTCACCTTTATTTTTCTACATTACTTTTAAGTGCATGCCAAAGATGAGGGCTAGGGAGAAAATTAAATTAGAAGGAGGAAGAGAATTAAAAAAAAGGTGGAAAGAAGGGGAGGGATTGCACCGATTCTGCTCTCCCAGGGAACCAAGTGCTCTCTATAAGAAGAAAAAGGTGCACTGCAAGATATACTTTACAATTCTTATTTAGGTTTATTTCCATTGTTTTGACTTACTGCTTTTTTTTTTAAAGTATGCAATGCTATTTTAGTGTTACAACAATAACTTTTTGATTATTTACTCCCAAGAATGTTGAATTGTAGTCACTACTTGACCATTACTGACAATGAAAATTAATATTATGCCACAGGAGTTACTGTTTTGTAAACATAAGAATGTTCTGTGTGGTCTTTAGTCCGCACACCATTATTGCAGAATGCTTTTATTTACCAAATAAGCAATATGGCGTTATATTTGTTCATATTGTCTCAACTTACTGCTGCTTATAATAACCATCTGGTGACTGGAGTGCCTTAAAAAACAATAGACGAGTAAACCATCACTCTAATTACAATACAGGTTACATCTTGAATTCCAGCTATACCAAGTTTTTCGTGAAAAACTTTTTGCTGACAACAGAAAATGTAAATTGCTGTTACATAAAAAGTTGCCAATTATTTTGCTTTTCAAACAAAGAGTCAAGCTCTCAGACAAAGTGGTTGGGCAGAATGCCATTAACAGTTGGAAGAATAACGGTTCAAAAAATTGATTTATCTTTTTATAAATAATGGCTACATCCCCAAATGGATTTATAAATTAATTGCGGTCTTATTGGGATAAAAACCTTTTTCTGTGGACATGATTGATATCATCTGTCTAAGTCCTTGTTCTAGATCCCCCTCCTTCTTGGTTAGTATATCACAGCTGGAGCTTTAATTTACTGATCATATTAACACTGATTAATAACTAACAGTAGCTTCTTGCCATGTATCAACAGTCAACCATTACTGAATGGAACTGGGATTGGTCAAACTTGCTGCCAAGTTATTTGGGACTGAATCAGATGACCTTCAGGGTGCTGCTGGCACACAGGTAATGGGATTTTGGCAAATAATTGCACTTTCCTGTTGTCCTTTTTACTTCATAATAGTCGATACACAAAGATTTTATTGAGGAAATGTATAAAATATAAATTTATTTTTAGATATGCAATTTTAAAATGGAGTTACTTATTGTATAGTGTATTTGATCCATACAAAGATGGTTTTCAGTTCCTATTTTGAGGAACATGGTAGGTTCTTTCTGTCAGAGTCCTGAATATATGTTGATATTGCCCTTAAATAGTGCTTTAAAAAGAAGTAAGTAACTTTTGCAAACCTATACTGCTCAGGGAGATTTCAGCTGTATAGCACAGAACTTAGGGGATGTTTACTCAAGCTGCAATGAATCTTAAATTCAGTTAGGTCCATGACAAGTGTAGCTAGAAAAAAGAAAGCATTTCCTTAATAGTTTTTAACTAACAGAACTTATTTTAATATTTTAACACTTTTTTACTTGTAAAATTTAACTGCTTAATTGATAAGCAGATATTTTAACGCAGCATTGATACTTGTTAAAATCAGAACTAGCAATTTCTTAAATTCAGAAAATCATAGGTGGGAAAAATTGGTATTTTATATACTTGTGAAAACTGGAAAACATACATATTGCAAATTAAGAAGTTTAACATTCTCTTCTTAATTCTGAATCCTCCTGGTGATATCTGATATGGTCATATCATTCATCTTTTAAACTGAATTTTTTCTCTATTTAGAAGCTACAGTGACAATTTCAAAAGTGTGTGAATTCACATGTCAAAAATAGTTTTATGCCATTTTCTCAATTTATCACTAGAAGTTAGTCTTAAACATTTAATTCTTCCTTCATTTTATATATAGAGTATTTGCACAGTCTGTTTCTAGTGTTCTTTCTTAATTGTGCTATGATTAATTCTTTCCCCATCCAAATTGTTACTTGCCAAAATTTTAATGCAATTGCACAAAAAATGATGCTGGCAAATATGTGCCATTCAATTCTCCTCGTGATGTCCTCTGTTACCCACTACCAGGCAGAATACAGGACTTCAGAGACTTTCTGGTCTGTACCAGTAGTGTCATTTTTACGTTAAATGGCAGAGACAATTCAGTACTAATTTTTTTTCTTTGATAGTTCTCCTGCTGATTGCTAACACTTGTCCTTCATTAAAAATGGAGTAGTTTGCCCTTTTAAAAGAGATTCTAATAGAAAGTCTTAGACTCAAGCTGGTTCTTGAACTTCCCTTCATGTTGATGTCATCAATATGAGCCAAAGGGAGCAGAGAGGACTGCTGTGATTTGCAGAGGGAACATTTTCTGTGGACATTTCATCTTCTCTGATATCTTGAAACACATTTCATTTTTCTTTTGATCTCTTTATAGAGTTTAGAAAGAAGTCGTGTATGTGTCTTCTCTGTCCTTCTCTGTATTTCGTGCCTTTGTCATATCATCTATTGTTGCATCTTTTTTTTTTTTATTTAATAAGTGCCCTAATTGTTGTCATCCTTCCTAATTTGAAACGTCTCCATCCATTGCCCTTCTACATGATATGGAAATTCTCATCTAGAAGTGACATTATGCAAGCCATTACTGATTAGTCTATGGATTTATTATTTAAAACACTCTACAGACCAACAGATCATTTAAACCCATGTGATCATTAAGTAGAATTGCTATTCCAGTATCTGCCATAGCAACCAGCATCTCCAACACAGCTTGTCTCTACGTGACTTAATTTTTAGCATACCTAAAGTCCGTCTGCTCATGTTTTCCAACTGGCTAGGCTAATTCTAGCTGGGCTCATGGCTACTCAGGTAAGGTTGAAATGATTCAAGTGGGCCCTATCTCTAGGTGGTTCTTCATGCTTCTTCCTAAAATTGCATAAATCTCGGCCTTCGCTGTGGTCAGGAGTTAAGGTTCAAGCTGAATGGGTGTGTGATTATTTTGACCTCCTGTGTATGATGGATCCATTCTGTTTCTACTATTTGCCTCCTGAGATGAGCTAAACAAAACTAAGGGCACCTCTTGAAAAGCATCAGAACCAACAGTTTGTGGAATGTTGTAATACTTTAATTACTCCTTTCTTTGACACATGCTAAAGTTTTGCCTTATCAGTCACTTCTGTGCCCGCAAAGATATTTTTACCTGTTCACAGTGATATTGGGGTCTATTTCCTTTTTCTTCTATTTAAAGAGAAATACTGTCTGTTGCATGTGAAGTAAAATAAGTATGCTCTGCTCTCTCTTTGGTGGAAAAAAGTAAAAATGCTTAGGGGACTCATTTACAAGGGAAATGCTCCCCTAACCTAGTTAATGACTGAGTTAGGTGGGAGAGAGTTATGGGAGCATTGTCCCAGAGCCAGCAAGTGGTAGGCAAATTAATTGGTTGGTGGTTAGGGGAAAGTAGAAGGCTTTTAGGACTGGTTAAAAAGGGAATGAATTGTTGTGTACTACTCATTGTTTGGCTCCACATGAGTGTGTGAATCCAATCCACCCATTCCGATGATCCTCAAAGTAAAGGTGTTTAGGAAATTTTTAAAATTAAAGGAGTGGATGGTTAATGATATTTTATTTCAAGGTTATTGAATATAAAACGCTTTCAGGAAAAGTTGAGCAGTAAGCAGTAACGTAGAAAACTTAATGTTTATCTGTATTTACAATTCATACCTTTAGAAACTGTAAAGAAGTTTTCCTTGCAGGAAGAAAGGGAATATATAGATGGATTCCTTTCCTTTCTAGTTTTACCTCTGATTGTTTTTTTTACATCTAGTTTGAGCTGCAAGAATAAAAGTCAAAACATACTTTTCAATTATACTTGAAATAATATCTTTTAATAATAAACCCATTAATATTCAGCTAATTTATGGTACTTGATTTACCCAAGTTTTAAAAAATGTCCTGCATACTTACACAGATACCTGCTGCTCTTTCGAATCTTAGCACTCACTTGTACATCCTTAGATATTGCAAGACCAGGTGGGAGTTCCTTACCTCTAATACATATATTTAGACAAGAAGACCACGTGCTTTTAGTTGTTGTTTAATTCACGTGTACTCAACTTTTAATTCCTGTCCTGCTCATAAAGGAAAAATTGTTGTTGTCCAGCTAAATCAGCATGTTGAAACTGTTTCTGCAGCTTATAGTATTAACTATGATCTCTTCTTCTTAACTGTCTGGCCCCTGGCTCTGTGCATATTATCACATTTGAAAACACTTTAGTGACTGTGTGAGTTGACCCCGGCCAGCCGCTAAGTGTCCATACAGCTGGTTGCTTACTCCCCCTGCAACGGGATGGGAGGGAGAACTGGAAGAGCAAAGGTGAGAAAACTCATGGGTTCAGATGAAGACAGTTTAATAAGTGAAGCAAAGCAGCACACGCAAGCAAAGCAAAATAAGGAATTCATTCACTGCTTCCCATTAGAAGGCACACGTCCAGCCGCTTCTTGGAAAGCAGGGCTTCATCACACATAGAATCATGGAATGAATCGCAGAATGATTTGGGTTGGGAGGGACCTTTAGAGGCCATCTAGTCCAACCCCCTGCAGTGAGCAGGGACATCTGCAACTAGAGCAGGTCGCTCAGAGCCCCGTCCAGCCTGACCTGGGATGTGTCCAGGGATGGGGCATCAACCACCTCTCTGGGCAACCTGGGCCAGGGTTTCACCACCCCAACAAGTTGGTGACATAGTGGACACTTGGGAAGGCAAACTCCATCACTCCAAACATCCCCCTTCCTCCCCCTTTCCCCAGCTGTTATTGCTGAGCACGACGTTTATATGGCATGGAATATCCCTTGGGCCAGGTGGGGTCCAGCTGTGCCCCCTCCCAGCTTCTTGCACACACCAGCCCCCTTGCTGTGGGGAGAGCGGGGAAAAGGAAAGGCCCTGGCGCTGTGCAAGCACTGCTCAGCAGTGGCCAAAAAGCTGGTGTGTTTCCAACACTGAGGCACAAACCCAAAACACGGTACTATACATTACTGTTCTTGTATTAGTTAAATACTTTCTGATCATTTCTTTTCAGAGAAGTATCTCAGCAGCTTGTACACCATTTTATTAATATTTTGCTGGGTTTTGAGATGTGACCTCCCTTCTGCAGTTCTACAGGACTTCTGGGTGCATCAAATACATTACTATAAAGAATAACTACATTCCACTCACTCTAATTATGAGAAACAACCCAGCCACTTTTGTAACACATGAAGCCATTCTCCAGTATTGCAGTAATTTGCTGTTCTGAGGTCAGGATTCCCTCCTCTGTGCTCAGAGAAGTTTCATGGAGCACTGGTGCCAGTGCAGGGCAATAAGTAGTGATTTGGTTGGAATGATGTGGGGGAGCGTGTGCGAGCAGGAGCACTCCGGGAGCTGCAGGAACAGAGAACTCATGACGGCCAAAGCCAATGACGGTCAGGTACAAGATCTTAAGAATAGGAACCATAACAACTTAATAACTGAGGGGGGAAAATGTTGGTTTACCATAAATGCATCAGGTGAGAAACAGTACCAGGTCAGAAAAATTATACAAGTTGTAGCCAGTATTTGTTCAAGTGGATAAGAACTACCATGAAAAAGGTCTGGACTGGAAATTGGATAATGATTTCCAAGAGATAAGCCAGTGTAGCTCAAGAAGAGTTCCAGAAAGTGTTTGCACAGTGATATGAGTTTAAGTAGTTTTAAGTTGAACCAGGGTAGACCAAGTGGTTTACTTCCAGTCATGTGTTCCTTTGATAAATATTCTCAATTACCCAGCAGCTTCTCAAAGCAGAGCAGAAAACCTGGAATTATTTATGTATTGGCTTTAAGGAAACTATAAAAAAATAATGTTTGTTTTCTACTAAAACTGGATAAAGTATGTAGGCTTTCTAGTAATGTTTTCTGTAAAACACACATGAAGTCTCACGTTCTTCGGACTCTGGAATTTTTCCTAACATAGTCCAGACAGCATTCCATCTGACAACCTACATTTGCAAGTGAAACTGCTTTTTAGGAAGGCAAAAATTATCCTTGGCAGCAGCGTGCTGCCCTAAGATTAAGATCTCTTTATGCTGTGGAAGCTGGTCTTGTACCTGGTACCTCTTTTTTTTTAAATCCTTTTGACTGTATCGGGTGAGGACGGTCTACTTGCCTTTTGCAAATAAATTTGTTAATGTAGTTGTGGCATTTGTTCCCTGTACAAGAGTTAGGTGACAGAATTACACGTTTTGCCATTGATTCCGCTTAATAAAACTGAAATTAAGTTAAAAATTCTTGTTTAGAATTTTGAATGATTGCAGGGCAAAATCTGCATAGCTTTTGTATATTCCAGTGGATACACAGACGCCATCTGTTGATAATGGTAGCCATATGGTGAACTATTTATAGAAAATGTTTATATTCATTGTGTTGTTGATTATCTAGATATCCAGAAAATGCTCTTTTTAAAATCCAGTTTATCAACACATGGTAAAATGTATTATGTAGTTCTGAAATTGAAAAGAATGTCAGCAAACTGCATGTACTTTGTTGTCTGTGAGAGGTTTTTTTATGCAACTCTACAAAAGCCCAAATCTGAGTAATGAGTGAAAATACGAAGGATTTGAAAAGGTAGGAAGTTCTTTTACAATTTTCCTCAGAGGAGAAACAAATGGTGGAAGAGCAGTCACTGGCACAGTGCCAAGACAGAGACCATATCTGAATGGCAGAGGATGCCAGTGTTACGTCTGGTGTACTTCTGGATGTGTCAGTCCTTCTTCTAAACTGCAGGTGCTCCTAGACCTTTTGTATCCAAATTGCTGGGTATTGGAAATCCATGTTGCTGTTACGGCTACAAGTCAACTATTAATGATGTGTTGGTGAAGAACTGGGAAGCTATTAATACTGCAGTAATCACCACCTGCTTGGTAAGACTATAATGGATGCCCTTATAATGCATGTGAGAACAGACGTTCTAAAAGGCATGGGAGGCTATGAAAGACTGTATCCCATTGTTCCTGTATCAAAAGAACCAGGTGAAAGGTATTAACCCATTATTGCATATCTCTTGGTTGATCACAGAGTCAGGTTTAGACTCTACTGCTGGATGTACCAAAGAAAAGCCACTGGGATTTTGAGGAAAATCTGACTTTGACCTTTCTGGATAAGCAAGGACCCTTTTCCATAAATGAGTTGGTCAATAACAAGGTATATGTCACATCCGTCAACAGAGGGATTATCCTCCACCTGCTTATCCTCTGCTGACATAGCTAATGAAACTGTGCTCTGACCTGAAAGGATCTGTCAGAAGTAGGCTTAGTTCCCTGCCTGGCAGTTTTAAAGCACTGGTGGCAGCATGGAGATCAGTAAGCAAGAGGGAAGACAGTTCCCTGTATTACGTACTGCTTGAATGCCACTCCAGCCACTATTATGTATACAGTTATAGCATGAATTTCACACGTAAGTGAGGCTAAAGGTGAGACTTTCCATATGCAGTACACTTTAGACTTTTCTGGTTGTTAGCAGTCTCTCTCTCCTGTAGACATGTTGATGAATCCTATGAATAAAACAACATTCCCCAGCAAAAGATGCTAAAAGGGAAGGGGCTGCCATATCCCAGTTAACCTTAGTTAACATGAGCTCCTTTTTAATACTTGGAAGTCCTTTATGATGAGGCCTGTGCCTACATAGGGTATGGAAGTATGTACTTATCAGCTCTCTTTGAAGTAACAACTATAAAATTGCTTAAATAAGGTTTCATTCTAATATGGTGCTATTTCTATTGCTCAATCTAGAAAACATTTTTTAAAAAACAGTATTGGCATTCAAAAGTGTGTTAAGCACAGCTTATTGGCTAGAGCATAGGCCTGTGAGCTAAACCCCATTCTTCTCATAATGTTTCCCCATTTAAAATTAGGAAACATTTGTCCACATTTTTATGTCCTTTGATATATTTTGATGAAAAAAAATTGCTAAGTAAAGACAATGTATTAGTGTTAATAATGCATATATGCATTTATTGTTAGAATTCATGTTTCACTGGTTTCTTTAAACGTATGTAGCTTTTCATTGTAACTAGATATTTTTCTATACTGCAACCATGAAGCATTATTTGGAAGTGTGACACTTTGACATTTTATGTCATTGTCTAATTAACCTGGTGATTGGCATTCCATGACCTGGCTGACTTTCCTTAAAAATTGATACTTCCTTTCGTCTGCAAATAATTTGCCTTCCTTTCAACTCTGTCTCACATCCTGTTGCTCACTGAGGATTCTTAAGTGGAGATAATGATGTTTGTCTTCTTATCTGTTCTTTTCTTCTTCCTTTTTCTGAGCCTTTCTGATCCAAGTTTTCATTCTTAATAGATATATAGCGATCATGAGTGTGTACAAAAGCTCTAAATATGTATTAATGCATGCAGAGTACTGACTACCCTAATGTACACGCTGGCTTAGCTACTCATCTCACCTGTAGGCTTTCTTGCTACACCTACAAAGGAAGACACTACAAGAAACAAGCCAACAAGCTAAGTCTGTTTTGCCCACCAACCCATTGTTTCTTCATTCTCCTTCTTTTAGATAATGGATTTTCAGCAAAGCGCAAGAAATGCGAAGTAATTCAATTTCCATACAGGAATCTTAATTTCTTTGCAAGCTGAAATGAGTTGAGGCATGCGAATACCCTGCAAGGTAGAGGCGGGAAGTATTAATACTAAAGTTAACAGATAGAAAATCTGGTCCTTTAAGGACCTTTAAGGTCCTTTAAGAAACCTTTAAGGTTTCTTCTCTATTGCAGAAATAGTCTGTAGCAAAGCCAAGGGTAGAACCTAGCTGGTTGAGTAAATTTTAATCTACAAAAGCTACCATACAGTGTTTGATGTGCAGGAACTGTTGATGTGCACAGCCCTAGGTGGCAACAAAGGGGAGGTGGCTCAGATTTATACTTAACTGCTTAGCTAATTTGAATTACCTTGTGGTCTTCTTAGGAGGTGGTAGGCCCATGAGTTTTCCTCCAAAGGAGATGAGGAACAACTATGTGCTTTCTCCTGACCTCAAAACATTTGCTGTTGCTACCACAAAGCAAGTGGTAAGGATGGGTGGCTGCTACTGTGGAGATTACAGACCTTCAAAGCTGTAATCGCTCTCTCTCAGAGCTACAGCTTTCCCCCAGGTTATTGGCATTCCCATGTGCCTTTCCTGGATGAACTTCCTCTGTCCTGCCTGGCTTACCCTGACTCAACAGCTAATTGTTTCAGACAGGATGATAAGTCCCAAGAATCTTATGGCCTCTTCCCCAGGCCCAGCTGTCAAAGTCAAAACGCCCTTGAAAGTTTTGTAATCCTGATACAATTTTGAAGATAGAGCAGAGTTGGGCAGTTTCGCGTGTGCTCTTAATAGGTTCCGTGAAGTGAGCAGGCAGCTTAAAACTGCATGGACACAGCGGTTTGGAGGTTTCTGATGCTGACTGATAATACGGCCTGGAAAAAGCTGTTTGTTGCTTTTTCCCCCTGTAAACTTCTTTCTGGGATCTAACAACAAAATTTAGTCTTTGTGAAGAGAGGGAAACCATTATGCATCCTGCATCATGTAGCAAAGAGGGAATTCAGAATTGTCATTCTAATAGTTGACACTGGAAAATGTCATTGAAGAAAGCTTTTTTATGTTAGTCTTTAGATTGACAGGTTATGACAAAACTGCATTCATGTTGCTTGAATACATCTTTTGTCTAGTTTTACATGCTTTTTGACTTGTCTAGAAAATGACATATTGAGGTTTTCATTAGCCTTATCCAGGTGTGATTTTCTTTATGGAAGATACCTTGGTAGGACTACAGTTGAAGGCGAATAAACCAGTGAAGCTTAGAAAGGCCACGGCCCTTCTTCAGATGGTAGCGATGAATTGAAAGACTCATTAATCAACAACCAAGTCACAGGTGTGATGGCTTGCCTGCAAACTGCCAACAGACTGTGAAAGTCACATCCAACACATAAAACTGTTAAACTAGGCACATCTATAAACATTCTTAAACTTTTGTCTTTCCATTTTAGTTGAAAAACACAACCCTGGAATGTTTCCTTTTTTTAAAAAAAAAAAATAAAAACAACAAAAATATTTGGTTTTTTTTTCCAAGGAGTACTATCAGTTTAAAAAAAAAAAAACAAAAGAAAAACCTGGTACTGTTTTCATCTTTTGCTCCTTTTAATACAATAACAAGTTCATTTAAATGGGAACACAGTAAAGAGTTTTAATATTGTACAATTGTGTACCTGTAAAATGTGCACAAAAGCTTTAACAGAAAGTATTAATATAGGGCTTTTCTGCATATAAATGAATGGCCATTTTCTTTATGATTTTCCAGTCCTTTCCTCTAATACAAAAATTATCTGGAACAAAGATTCAGCTATGCTGTAGTGCTGCAATGTAGACCGAAAGTCATAAAACGTTTAAAGTGAAATGATTTATAAGGTTTTATTATTTAATCTACCTGCACTGGATTTTTCACCTGCACTGATGGGAAAAACCCGTAATAAGAAGCCAAAGAATGAAATCTCCATACAATTTTCCACATCATTCTTTCTTAAATTCTGTGGATCCCCTGGAATGAAGGAGAGTCTAGTCAGAGGTCTTATACCTTCCCATTAATTTTTTCCCCCAGATTATCCTTAAATTGATAAACTCCCTGTAGATAAAAATTAATTTCACTCTGTCAAAGAGGATTGAATGAATTCACTTGGATTTTTACATTTGCTAATTCCTTGGTCTCCCTAATTCTCATTTTTTTCCAAATATGGGTGCTCAAGTTAATAAAAATTCTTTAAAATCTGAGGCAGATGAGAGCAGTGTCCCACCTTCATCTGGGATGAGGAATTTCCTTATAGAAGTAGTCTGATCTTCTGTTACCCTCTTTAGCACATCTGTCTTAGTTTTGAACTTCATATTTAGAAATTAATTTTAATTTGCAGTCCGTATTCTCCACTTTTTTTATGCCTGGATTGCCAGTTGCAAAGTTATTTTGGTCTTATTCAATTTAAATCAATGGAACCCCATGTAAGTATAATGCCTGCTGGCTCAGCAGCACTAATGCATGCAAAAGGCAAAGAAGCAATGGTGCTGCATTTATTGATGAAGTAATAAGGTATTATAATAGTGGTATATCAAAAGTGATATCTGCTTTGCCTTTACGAGGCTTTGTAAGCAGATATTTGAATATACCTGTCTTTAAGATATATCTGTAACAGATTTTTATCTGATTACTCGATGTAGTGCTACTGCTTGTTATTGGAGGGCTTGTTAAAGTATATACAGCTGTCATGTCATGTCACCCATTTTAGAAAGAACTGTTGTAATTTCATTTTAATGGCAGAGTATTTTAAAACAGATTTTACTATTGGGATCAGGGCAAATTGTATTTTGTTTCAAGTTTGACCATAGCTGATTGCCTATATTTTTGCCTATTAACTTTCTGTTGTTGCGTTAACTCAGTAATTGAGCACCCCCACAAAAAAAACACCCTCTAGAATAATACAGAAATGATCCCTTTAATTGTACTAATAAAGACTGTGACAGCTGAATTTAAATACAACCAAACTCTTCCCACTAAAGTGTTAATGAAATTAACAATAAAAAAGTATAATGATTTCTCTTGGGATAATTACATGGGTAATTTAACAGCACATTTGGATAAAAACTGAAAGCATTTATGTGATATATAGTTAAATCTCTGTAAATGGTATATAGAAAATCAAAGGCTTTCTTATTGTCTCTCAAGTACAAAAGAAATCTTTAAAAATGTTAAGTAGTAGCTCCTCTTAAAAAGTAAATTTATCTTTCATTTCTCTCATATTTTCAACATTGCTTTATTTATTGTTTCATATGGATTGACAGTCAGATCATGCTGTAGAAACAGCATTTAGTATACTTACTAGTATATTCACTCAAAGTGAATGCACCGACAGTTGGGTGTTCTCTTGCATAGCTCAGTGGAGAAACAGTTTGTTGTGTAAGAAATTTTGATACAGTATTTTCAGTATTTTAGCAATCAAAAAGAACCATATTTGAATAGTAAATACATTAATTTGGAGAAGAAGGATGTGGCGGTGACCTTACAGGCATTTTTGTTTCAAAAGAAATAAGCCATAATTTCAAATGTGAGCTGACTTTCCCTTAATACAGAAATACAGTATTAAAGATCTGTGGTGCTATGTTGGCTCTTTGCATGCTGGTCATCAGGCGCTCTGATGGCCCTGGGTACAGAAATCAAGCTATCCTGGTAGACGTTCCTCTTATTTTTTTTTTTTCCTGGGAAAAGAGATTCTTCTCCAGCATGCCTCTGCTGCGCTGAAGCAACTGCGAGTCACAGAGGGAAAGGTAGTTCTCCAGTAGGCCAGGCACAGGTTATTTATGACTTTCATTAGGTCATAGTCAGCACCTTAAACTCATCCAGAGACCAAGGGGCTTTCATGATGATCACAGAACATCTGATAAGCATATACTCTGTCCATTAAGTGAATTGATGCTTGCTGCAAGTGTCATTTTTCTAGTTGTTTTATATTATAGCCACAAGCTGAAACGTTCACCAGCTCTCTCCTTCCACAACGCCCAAATGTGGTTTCAGAGAAAACAAGCAGAAGCTCCCTTTTCAGAATAAATCACACTTATGACTCAGGCTAAAGCCAGGCTCATTTTTTTAGGTACAGCCCCAACTCTACTCAACGTTAGTTGAAGCATCAACCTACATTAAGCAAAGACAAGCCAAAGGCACATAATCATATGTCTTCCAAATATAAATAGCCAGTGCCCACAGCAAATATCTCTCTCTCCTCTTTCTAATAACCTCCTAAAAATTTCCATGTGTGCCTTGAAGATCAGCAAAAACAGAATGGCATTTTATGGGATTCCAAACGTGAGACCTCTCCAGGAAAAGGCATAATTACAATTACTATCAGACACTGAAAAATTAAACACACTCTCAAAATTGGATGTATTAGGCTTACAGAGAACGGTTCTACTCACTTTTGCCAATACCTGCAGACAGCCTAACAATGTCTCAAGGAATGACTGTAGGTGACAGATACAGCAGCAATTCCCTGGACAGTTGTTCTCTCTGTGTCATAAAGAGATCATTGACCTCTGTCTTTCTAAACGTCCACCCAAAATTGTCATAGAACAAGGTGATATATGACATTCAGATATTCTCAAGTTATTCTCCAACATCATGCTCGCAGCAGAATGGTTTGATACCAACCGCTGAGTTAACCACCTTCAGGCTATAATTTTCTGAGCAGGAAAGGTTCAGTGACAGTCAGCTGGCAAAGGTCTGACTCTCAAACAAAATGGCTGACGGACAATCGGAAGGCTTTTTCTCTATTACTTCTTCGCCAGGAAAGGTAGTGGGGCTGGGACGAGGTTTGTGTAATGAAGCTTTCATAGTTTTCATGGTGTCTTCATTATTGGTAAACATTTCTGTTAGAAAATTAACATTCTGAGGTATTAAGACCACGCTTCAATTTATTTTACAGCAGTTGCTCTGACGCTTGTAGAAGTATAGATGTTGTCAATTTGTTGCTTACTTTATTGATAGATCAGATTGAGTTCCTTTGCAGACACTATGTTCCTTATACCATGATCTTTGAATACTTCTATCAATTTATTTCCATTTTTTGACAAGCCATTTTCCAGCCCTATTAAAAAAAAAAAAGCCCCAAACATTTCCTATTTGAAAAGAAATCAATCTTATTATTTCTTGTACTTCTAAGAATTATTTTTGTTCTTAAATTCTCAGAAACTCATGTGTGCTCCCTCTGTCCTTGATAAATTGCTACAGTTTTAGGTCTTCAGTTTAAAGTCTTCTGACCTCCAGTCTGTTGATGGTGCATAATACGTATCATCTACTGAAACTAAGAGTGATGAATTTTTTCCTCCTGCAGAAGATGGAATTGTATTATAGTACAATCTCCACTGCTTAGGTCTCAGCTGTTTTAATTTTTATTTCAGCTTCTTGTATTTAATTAGATTATATTAACAACAGCTTTTCGTTTTATTTGCCGTGCAACCAATTCTTCCACAAAATAATCCCTGAAAGTGTGGAAATTGTATTTCTGAACTATTTACCACTATATTATTGGACCATTTCATATGAAAATACCTAAAGTCATTCTAAATACCATGGACTTTGGTTTGATTCTTTTTGGGTAATAAATACCCTTCTTCGTAAATCTCAATTTGGTATGATAGCTCTAGAAACATATGTGTATTCTAGAGGTCTGTCTACGTAGTTTTACCTAAATGGTTTTATATTTGTGAAATTTGTTATATTTATCACTGTATGTTCATCTTTTTAACATAATCAGTCTATTCTATGTAGCTTATAGGTAAGTATTCTGTCTCCCAATACCGTGAACCATTCCATTATGATTCTGTAGTACCTTTTTTTTATCAGGGGAGGAGGTGAGGTGGAGTGTCTCCCTTTTTCTCCTCTGAGTATTTATAGATGTTTGTAGAATATGGAGTGATGGCTGATTTGGTTTTCAGTTCATTTTTGTATTACTCCTGAATTTTATAATGCTGGCTCCACAGCTCCTACCAATCCTAAATGTATTTGTCTTCTTTTCGTGTCAACAGTCTCATTTACAGTGATGAGGAGAGAACACTTTCTTTTCATGATGGCCTTTTCATGACACTTTCTACTGTGTTTTCTTAATTTTGTCTAATTTAGTTTTCTCATTTTAATCTGTCTTTGCTGTCACATGCAGAATTTTCCTACATGGGGATTAATGAGTGATTAATCTTTTTATTCCATAATAAAACATAATCCTGAAACAGCTTATACATATCCGTAATCTAATGAGTTGTCTGTGTGAATTCAATACAATAACTGAAATTCAACATGTTAGACTATATTGTGTGTTTGCAGTTCTGGGGCTGAGAATGAGACTACTTGGAATTAGCAGAGTTTCTTTGGCCATCTATTTGTCTTGTGGTTGTATATCTATGGTTTGCAAACAACCATTTGCCTGCCCCACAGTATGTGGTCTGTATTTTGTCCATGTAAGTACACTGAAAATACAGGCTGTAGAAATTTAAAAAATTAGAAGTCGAATGATAGCTTTTATGGGGCCTGCTAGGTATTCTGAGGGTGCAGTACTCTTGTATTCTGTAAAATCAGACAACAGTGAACTATACCGTTAGACTATCCATTAAATCTTGTCGGTCCCAAGAGCAGTTTTGAGAGATGACTTTTTTCAATTTGGTTCTGTTATGATGTATTAGAAATTGTTCTTGACTGTCGGTAACACACACTACTTATCTGTTCATACGAGGACAAACCTATGTCCCTACAAGATACTGCGTTACTGGTTTCAGAACAGTAAAGTGTTTAAGTGAATACTTACCATGAGGCAGCAAAACGAATTTAAAGTGATCCCCATATCACAAGGAATATATTTTGAAGTGCTTCGTTTTCAGCTGAAGAAAACATTCTGTTGGCTTTTTTCTTTTTATTTTAAAAGAAAAATATTTAGTAATATACATTTAATCTTATGGTTATTGTACCATCTATTGTTTTGGAATGTTAATTGTTAGAGCAAGTAAAAAATAGAGTTTAAACAACATACTAGTTCCTCCCGCTGGGCTAAGAATTAGCAAAGTCACAGTTTCACAAAGTTGATGTCAAATATTCCTGCGGTTAATGTAATAAAGGAATCAGAATGAGTTTTTCCTAATGCACTGAAATAGCTTAGGAAGACGGATGAAGAGAGGAGGATAATTCTTCTGTTGCTTAAAATACTTTTCTCATAGTTTATTGGAATGATAAATAATAAGATAGAAACATGTAGAACAAGCTTCGGTATAACTGAATTAATTTTAAAAGAGCTGGGGTGTTACAGGGAGTGCGCACCCTGTGAACGGAGTGGTTTTTTTCTTTAATGACATTTTCTCAGCATCTGATAATAACATTAAAATAAAGCTTTTATATCTTCTGAAGCAGGCTTGTCAAGTTCTCAGTGGCATCTTATAATTGCAAAAACTAAAGGTATGCTTTAACTCTCCTCTGTTAAGCATCTGTATCGAGGTCTTTGCATGCTTATTTTTCTCTATAGTTGTAAATGTGTGGGAGAATTTGATCAGTGTCCTTTTTATATTCAAAATGAGCCAGCTTCTGTCTCAAAAGTGTCTTATTGTCATGATGTCACTGCATCTCAAGATTTGTGACCTTTTGCTCCATATGGATTCATGGTAGACCTCGTTGTGTTTTTGCAGACTAGATTGCTTTTGTCCCCCCGCTAGGGGGTATCAAAGCCTTTTGGACTAAAGTTTCACATACTGGTAGGTTTGCAAATAAAAAAATAAATTAAATAAAAATAATATACTAAAAGTACCCAACGGCAACTGAAAGCACCCAACAAAGAAACAAACCTAAAGTTTATGTATAGTAAGGACCGCCAGATGTCGCAAAGGCATCATTGATGAAGTGTTTTTTTATCCAAAATGTGGCACTTATATGAGGAATAGTAGTATTGTGTTTAAGAGTTGCAGAGGCCATAACAGGTCAGTGAAATGTCCTTCAAACATTTGATTTTTACATTTGAGAATAGGCCAAGATGAAAAGATAACCACATATCTGACATTGATGTTACTACCATTTAGACAACCGATGCAATTGCCTTAGTCGGTGGGATCAATCAGACCTTTATTACTCTGAAAAACAGATAAAAGATATAGTTTTGTTTTTTTCTTATAAAAATTAAGGTTTTGAACCTCATCAGATCACAAACTTCTAAGTGTATAAATTGTTATATGTGTATAGTTTTATTTTCTCCTTGTTCTTTTAAAAGTTGAATACTATAAAAAAACATTAAAAGGAATAACAAGTAGTCTTGAAAGAATTTGAGCTGAGTTGAACAGTATGCATAAATTGGCAGTTTAACAAGTAGAACTTGGAAACAAGTATTTGATGATTGATTTTTTATTGAGACAGAATGAGAATGATAGTGGATAAAGTGATTTTCCTTATTGAGAGAAAATATAGTGTTTTTCAACATGTCTTCAGTATGAATGGAAGCCCTGTCAAAAAAACTGAGCAACACATAATATCTTTTAAAAGGTAAATTAACATAAGTATATCACTCAGTTTATGGATCAAATTTTACACTTGTCAGTTTTATTCATAATGTCATAAAGTTTATATTGTAAAGATAGTGTTATTACCTTTGTTATGTCCTGGAAAAGCCTAATATTAACTGAGTTCATTGCAGAATTTGAAGTATATTCAGCTGAAGAAATGCCAGTGCAGAAAATTAAGTCCAAAATATGTATTCATGTGCAGATCTTAGTCAAATCCCTAGCAATTTTAAGTACTTGAAATACATTATTCAACAAGTAACCTGGTGTACGCTTGTGTTTAATGGGCTCTGCCTGAGTATACAGAAGCTGTCAAGATAAAATACAGAACATGCATCATTCTAATTCAATTATGATTATTCTTAAAAAATAAAATAAATGTGTGTCCCTGTGTGTTTGTGTTGTATGTGGAAATGTGCAATCTTTGTTGCTAAGACTGGATTTGAATTAGCTTTGTATGATTCATGCTAATTTCTCTTGCTCAGGTATATGCGTACACCACACACACAAAAAACATAAATATATAAATTTTGTTTATTCAAATGTTGAAGATGTTCAAAATGTTGATTGAGTTTATACTGAACGTGTGTGTAAACTTACTTTCTGCTTCCCCATGTTATATAGAGAAAAATAAATTAGTGATATAGTTATGCATATATGTATTTGCATAATTGTAATAACACAAGTTAAATAGGTCCTAGACTTCCCTCTAACCAGGTAAAATGCTTCTTGAGAACTGACGTATGGAAGCAAGCATGCCTTTATCTCCGATTATGATTTTGATGACATTTGTCTTTTATAATTGTGATGTCAGTGGAGTTCTTAACAGTGAGTTCCTAACTTACTATACATAGTTGCATAATAATTCACAGATATCAAATTCTTTAAATCTACCTTTGAAGTCTTTGGGTGACAGTTGAGGGGTTCTTTGGTCATGGGTTTTTAAACAGAGATAGATTTATATACGTGTGCGTTTGTGTACTCTGCCTATGAGCTACATACATATGGAATACTTTGTGTTTTGTTCTGAGACTTTATGTATATTTAACCTTTAATTTAACTAGCAGGTTGTAAGATTTCCATAAAAAATAGATGAGCTTTGAACTCACTGAATGTTATTGGTGTAGCACAATCAATCATTTCTAAAGGTTAATGGTGTTAAAAACAATGAGAACATATGTCTTATTTTTAATACTCTTATATTAGTAAAATTATTTAGCATAGGTGAGGAATTTGTGTCCTGTTCTTTGTGTTATATCAGGATTTACAGTTTTTGAATAGCAGATTATAGGTTTTATTATCAAAGTTGAAGGGGGAGAAAGACAAGTAAGTATTTATAAAAACTTTTTTACTATGAATAAGATAATTGGTGATACGGTAGCTGTGGCATCTTTCTGGAGCTAAGTTGATCTGGAATGTATTACAATTTTTTGAAATGTTTTCCCTTTTCTCCAACCCATTCTGCTATCTTTTAATAAAATATGACTTATATAGGTGTTATCCTAATTACATCATACACACAATTCCTCAATGAAATAAAAAGTCAATACTTGAATGACAGTGGTGGTGGGGGGGCACAGGATTTCAAATGGTAAAAACCTGCTGTGGTAACAAAGACTGAATCCATCCCTATGTTGCATAGCTTCCTGATCATATCTTTAAAGCTGATAGTAACAAAGAATATTTATTTGTTGCCAAGCTATTGTAGGATTTATTTCTGAACTCAAATCCCAATTATCAGGAAAATTGCATCCTCTTTATCTCACAGAAGGGTATACTGCATCATAGCATATTTGGTTATTTGGTACTATAATATTATTACCTTGCTTGAAACACATGGTCCCTCTTGATATACAAGAAAAAAAACTGAATCCATTTCAATAAATTAATAGGGATGAGAATCCCAATCCATCGTTCTTTTCAGAGGTTCACATACATTGTAATGAAATGCATTAGGAGTTTTCTTCACTTGAAATCCAAATGAGACCCATTTTGGCTCACACCCTTGACAGTCTCTTTTATAAGCACTGCTGTCTCCTGTTCATGTGTGGGCTTAGTAAAATGCTTCCTTTGTAAGATGCACAGAGACAATATAATGCCATGAAAGACGAAGGTGTCAAAACACAAAGTTAGAGGCAATCTAATCAATGCCTCCTGATTTAGCCTTTGAAGGCTCTCTTCATTAAAACTCTTTAATTGTGAGGCTTATCTTGAGGTAGAGCTGTTACTTAATATTTTTCAGTGTCATTCTTTGGACAGTCATTTGTACCTTTTAAACGTAATTTCAATATTCATTGTTTAGTAAATTGGATGCCTTGTTAGCAATAGTGGTGGTATGAATGACTTGCATTCAAGTGATTGAAGGTAATAGTGTATAAATGCTTGGTTCTCTCCCCCTGAAGTTTAATGTGTTTTATTTTTATGTATGTCATTATAAATATATGGTTTTCATTATGGGTCTTTTTATTTTTATGTATAGGAATGCAGCTTAGAATATTTTAAAATTATTGATAGAAAGACTTCTAGCTGAATCTTTTTGAAATTTTTAGATTTTCAGATTTAGTGCAAACATAAATTCTATATAAGTGGTGAAAAATGTGATCTTGGATTATATTATTCTAATTCTGAAAAGGTATGAGATAAAAAAAGATGGAACGTAGGTATTTTCTCCACAAATGATCATAGAGTTGGTAGTGGTTGCTAGAAAGCAACTTCTTGAAATCGTTTGAAAACAAAGTGTCTCTGAAAGCACCTAATTTGGAAAATGCTTTTAAAAGGAATACTTTCTTTCCACCTGAAAACTGCCAAAATAAAAATAAATGAAAGCCTACAATACAAGTAATCTTTTTTTTTTTTTTGTGAGCCAGATGACATATTTTGTTTATTAAAAAGATGCATATATATAGTTTCTCTGTGTGTGTGAATTGGGCTGTAGTACCACGTGTATATGCATTTCATGCATGCATGTGCTATATCAGTAAATGCGTTTTCATATTACAGTATTTGCTCGTAGTCCTATTAAAATTTTGAAACGTACTAGAAAACACACATTGCATGTTTTTACAGTCTCATAAAATGTGCATCTATTTAACGTCTGGAATATCAGGAAAGCTAAATCTATCTGATGTTACTCTTGTAATAATTAACAATAAAAATAATTTTAACATGTGAAAAAAGCAAAAAGATAGAGACTATAGAATTGATTTGCAGAAATCCTTGAAAATGGAAAAAGAATTGAGGCAACTTTGACCTGATTTTTAAATGACTAGTGTGGTGAGTACAGCTGCTCTAGCTTAGTAATTATTTGTGATAGGTTGTTTTTGAGTCCCATATGTATAGGAGCTCCAGGCCCAACTACCTCATTTGCTGGCACACAAACAGATTCTTCCAGGTGCTGAAAATTAAATTTTAATATATTATTTAAATATTAAGGGAATTACAGTTTCAGTAATTTTACTGCTACAGCTGGAGTGCAAAGTGTGCCTATACACTATAGAGGTTGTTGCATAGGCTACCAGAATGAAAATTCCCATTGGCTTTAAATACTTTCAAAGAAGTAAATGTTTGATGTAAAGAGAAAAACATATATTTGCTATACAGTATATTTTAAGAATATTGTGTGGATCTTGATCTATTTATAGACTAAGATTTTGAAATGTGTACATTGCCATTTATATGAATTCACATTATAAAATGGATAAAAGTTTAAGAAACAGTAAGGGAAAAACTTAGTTGCCCCTGTGCTGAGGGCTTGAGTAAGACAACAGTTCCAAAAAGCTGTCAAGCAGATGGTTGACCTAAAACATGTATTTAATTATGGTGATACCAACTTAATATATTTTCTGGATTAAAGTTCAGGCATGTAACTTTAGTGCATTTAATCACATGGAAAATATGTGTTGCCGAACTGGGGATCTCAACCCTGTTTCAGGGTTTAAGAGAAATCCATGGAGCTAACTGACTGCCTTACATTGATTTTTTTATTATTATTATTAATATTTTTTTTACCCTCAGAAAATTAGGAAGGTTATCATAAAAAGGTAAAGTAAGTTTTAGGTAAGTTGTAGGAAGGTATAATTGCGCTTAACTGAAAATACCATACAATGCAATGGATTTTTAATTCTAAGATGTGATGCCTATCCCTTCTGTTTCATCATTGCAACATAGTTTTAATTATTCTTGGAATGAGCAGTAATATCAAAGTTCAAATGTAGGTTAAGCAGACTTGGAATGCACTTCTGAGTTTGTTTTTTTTTTCGTGGTTTGAAACATTCTAACTAGTTGAAATTTGTCCTGAAAAAAACACTGTTCTACCTAGATTAGCAGTTCACAGGGTGATCGTCTAAGGGTGGTATCTTCTGTAGTTTCGTGGTCTTCTAATAAATATTGTAATACAGAAGCTTTTTAATAGCACATCAAATAATTCATTAATTTATTTATTTTCACTATGCGTGAGTAGAAATCAGTGGCTTATTGGAATAACTTCAGCCTTGCACAATACTCTGTCTTACCCAGTAAACTTTTATTTTCACTTTTTAAAACCTGTCCTGCTTAAAAGGGCCTTAAGCAGGACTGTGTTGTCAGCAACCTGCTCTCAGTGTCATTTAATTTCTTCCCTAACTGTGTGAATTCTGAAAGGTTGTTTAGGTGAAATTAATTCAGTTATGGATTTAAGTTCCCCTCTGATTACTCTTTGTAAAGGGAAATTCTTTCATTTGTTTTGATTATAGTACTGGATGTTGATTGGGATTCATTTTAATAGTGAATGGATCTTTTATTCCATTGTAACAAGATCATCACTCCAGCTCTTTTCCGAAGTCTGTCTCACTAAATCCATTAATCTTTGGATTAGATGATTCTTCTGAAAATAGGATAGGCTGTGTAGTTTTATTACAAGGTCGTGCTTAAGGCAAAAGTTATAGCAACTTTTAAAACACATTCTGATCTTCACAAAATCATTTTGGAAAAAAGTAAATTGCAGTGCTTTTATCTTAATTATGTAGTTGTATTTCAGGATGAATAGTTCACAGTTCCTATTATACCAATATCTTCTACTGTTTTTAATGGTATGGAATTTCTTCAGTTGGAAAGTCCCAGGCGGAACTGATTTAAAACAAAACACCAATATAAAATTAGAGAAATTAAGTCCAGAAAACAGAATCATCACCACATGTCTTACAATCTTTTACTATCTATAAATCTGAATTCCTCCATCTACCCAGTGCCTTACATTTCTTTCAAAGCATCCGATCCCATGTTTTATTTTGACCTCTCCTATGATTTAAATATTTTTATATCTGCTAAATTAAAACAAATATTCCTGGTTTATGAATAGCCTTAATTAATTAAGCAGCATTTTGTGTAGGTTACACACTGATTTCATCGATACAGAATCAGTCCCTAATCTTCCATCCTATTTGAAATACCTTTCAAGTATAATGAACTATTGCTGTTAATAGTTAGCATAATGTATTTTTGAACAGTTCTTTTGACTGCCATAAGGTATTTCTTCCCCTACTGAGAGATTCATTTTCTTGTAAAGGAGGAGTATGTGATTCAGACTTACAAAATACATATATGGTCCTATATTCATGAAATAAATTATGACTTCATGTTCCTTTTCAGATCCAGTCTCACGTGCTAATAATGTTACTGTTGAATTTTGTACCGTGACAAGATAAATTCACTTGATTTCAAAATCAGATTATTAAGGGCTGTGATGGTATGTTTTAAATAAGGCATGAGGGGATGTGGACCCCTTTGCATTGCCTGGTGGGACGTGTGCCCCAGCCCTGTGACACACAAGTCCGCACATGTCTCCGGTCAACACCACGGCTGCCTCCAGCCTAATGATGGCTCTGATCGTTATCCAATCAGATGGTTACACCCTGCAATTTGATGAACGCCACTAATGAAGATAAAATAAATTACATTTTCTCTTCCACATTGTTAACTATTATTAATGTTTACATTGACGAGAAATGAGTTGTCTTACTGGGGTTCTCTCTGATAAGTGGTGCTGGGAAATACAGCCACGTCAGCTGTTGCCTCACCCTGCCTGATGTTGTGCAAAATACTTTTTGCTGAGATAAAGCAAATTCTATTTTATTACAAAATAGAGAACATATGATTAAAAACTATCAACAGACTAGGTATTTCTACGTATAGAAGAACACAGAAGTAAAAAAGTAAAAAAGATAAAATTAACCACAATCAAAAGTATCATGCTAGAAATTTCTAAAACAAGTGCCCCTTTATTAAATTGAAACAAAGTGATTTGTAATGTCATTCATGTCTCCTTTTAAGGCAATAAAATAAAAAATTGGTACGTTAGGAATCTGTCTTAAGAACTGAAAATGCATTATCTGAAGCAAATCCAGAGCCTAATTTTGTGATCTCACCATTAGAAGACAACAAACTGGTAAAGCAGAATGCTTTGCTCTTAAATGGACTTTCACAATGGCCTGGGACTTTGCTTTCCCTTGATTTAATAGGAGACATTCCCAGACTGAAAGTGTGAGTCTAATGAAGACATTGGCAAAATTTCAGTAAGGCTATGATTTCCTTTTGGGTGACAAAGTATTACTGATTTTTTTTCCCTTTTATTTTAACATTTGAAGTATTGTAAAAAAAATTCTTTGAAACTGTAGCACACATTTAAAATGTACAAAATTCCTTACATGTAAAATAAGCAGAGGAGGGAAGAGTGACAAATCAGAAAATAAAAGGAGGTTTTTTTGCTTGCTTTCTCTTCCCAGTAAGCAGCATCTTGAGAATGTAAATCCATACATAAGACTCACAGAATTAATATACTGGAAGAGGGTTTTTAAGTTTTTCGTCACCACATTGTGACTCATTCTGTGTGATTATGACCCTGAGACTTCTTAAAACTATCTTTACCTTACGACAACTGCAGATATACTGTAGATTTCAAGTGAAATACTTAAAACATAACCTTATTTCTCAGGGAATTATCAAATTTTAACATTTAACTGGATTTTCCTGGATGCTGAGATACAAGGCATTGACCCCTCAAGATGGAACAAGTCTAATTGGAAGTAGCATAAAAGATGATAATATCAATGGGTTTCAATGTAGTCTAATTATATGTTGAAGCAGAACCCTGAAACTCTATTACTGCACATTGACAGGCAGTATCTTAAAAGCCAAAGTCAGGAAGCTAATTTCCAGGGAAAATAATAGTAGACAGATTAATACAAAATATGTATTTTAATTACAAGCCATCATAGCCTAATCAGCAGAAGCCCAGTTTTCCCTCTTTTCTTTTATATTTTCTTTTTTTTTTTATTTATTTAAACTGTTAGGTGTTTATATTGTTTCCTTGTATTTCAAATGAGATTTAGTAAGAGCTAAAATCCTGGCATTCTCAGATTGTAAGGGCCTACAAAACTTATGTTCAACATCTCTCCCTTTTTCATGCTCAGTAATTAAAAATGGCTATGGGCATTTTTCATCCTTTGAGATTTGCCAACTGCTATAGCATTTGTAGAATGATTTCTTCACCTGCTTTTACATGGAATAACCAAATATCAGAGCAGCTTGAAGTACTTTAAAAAAAAAAAGTTTACCTCAAGGCTTCTCATCTTCAGCACATAGGCGGCTATATCGCTATTCCACCATTCAATTAATTTTGAAATCCTAAGAACAAAAGTCATTAATAAGTCTTTTGTCATGGATAAAAGAAGAGAGATTCCTTTTTAGTATTTGTATGTCATCATGCCAGGCCTAGAAAATTAGCCTAATTTATTATTTAAAACACTGGTGGGATTCCTAATTGCATTCATCATTAGATATGACACGTTTAGAACCGAGAACCATATCCAGTGAGAATTTTCCAGTTTGAATTTTGAAATAAAAATATTTTTCAAGAGATCCCTAGCTATCGCTTGTTACTATGGCAACAGCCCTATTTGTCTGAGAGCTCTGCCCGCTGCCAATGGGAGCGCGAGCAGCGTCAACTAAACATACGAATACATCAAAGACAAATTCATATGCTCAATCTGATCAGCTCAATTAATGTAAGAACAGAAGCTGAAGGGGGTTAAAAGAGGGCATCCATTCAGGATAGATGAAGCCTCTTTTAGCAGAATATATACGCCGGCCTTTTGGGGGAGGAATTTAGCACACTGTCAAAAACATTATCAGAAAAGGAAAGTACTAGGCCTCCTACACCTAACAGATATGAAGCTGTCAGACAAAGAATAGCACTATTCATTAAATGACACTTATTTTCTCCCACTTTACAAGAATACAGTGAACAAAACAAGCAGGGGAGCAGCTGAGAGAGACACTTTTTTCTTTTCCTGGTGATGACAGACATGCAGCAATTATGGTGATAACTAAGGAATACTAAACAAGAAGCCAGGCTCCATTCTGTTTATCACCTAAAATTTTATGTTACTAAATTTGCATGCGAATCTTGTTTTGTTTTATTATTTATGTCTAAGACAAATTAGATCCTTTTGTTTTTAACATGGTGCTTTCAGTTTGGTGAAGAATGCCACTAAACTATACGCATTCTCCCGTTTTTCTTGTTAAATGGCCATATCAAGTTGAAGTGCTTTTGAAGTGAGAGTTTCAAAGCACAACAAAACTGCTGTTACCAGTGGGGGGGGGAAAGAGAGCATTAGTGTAATGGCAGGTATTGTGTACTATTTCTGCTGAACATATCTGAGACGGCAGTTAGTGAAAATCTCTCCCTAATTCTCACCTTGACTTGCAGAACGTGGTAGGGCTTTGTTACGTATTTTTAGCTTTGGTATTTGCATGGTCCTACAAAGTTTGTGGGTGCTACATAAGTTAGTTTGGTTTATAGCAGATGGAAGCGAGCGGGAAGTCCCGCAAAGCTACCAGCTTTTAAGAATATTACACTTAAGCCATGATGATCTGATTTAAGTCCCATTATCAATAGTCTGCGACTTTTATCTGCATGATCATGGTCTGATTGATACTGACTTCGTAGCCATGTACTCCATAATATGCTGTCAGGCAATGCTGACAGCTGCAATGAAAGAACAATAAATGTGGGGCAGCAGTAATGTAAAGGTCCAGCTAGGCTGTATGAAAACTGATAGCTGCGATATTGGCTCCTATGTTACCACATACACCAGCCCCTTTGAGAATTTCTTGGTGAGTGAATTAAAACGGTCTCCTGATACACAGAGAGAGGGCAGGGGGAAGGTCTTCACTTTAAAAACCTGCAGATTGCTCAGTTTTGCAATAATACATTTTCCCTGCATTAAAGTTGATGGGTAGACGTAAACTTACTTAAAAAAAAATCGAGAAATGTTTTTTCTCTGAAAAACGGATGCACAAAAATTGCTGTGGGTATTTCTATACTGGTACACATGAGTACGTAATATGATTAAATTTAATGCAATAGTTTAAACTTGTTGACGGGACATCTTTTTGTAGTACTCTGTCTAAGTTTTTGAGCAACGTTTTGATTTTTAGTTATTCCTACATGTTAATTACAATGCAGCAAGAAATTTGCCATTTACAATGTAATTAAATTAAAACTCCCTAACCTTATACCTAATACTCTAAGGCAATTCATAATGACTAGAACTGGGCCTTGATTTCAGCTAAGGCCTGTGACATACCGAATTCAGTGCTTTTTTTGTATGTGTGTCCACTATTAAAGTAAAGAAACAAGTAAAATGAAAATGAAGCAATCAGCATCTGAGTTCATAATAGAATATTATCTTCCTGTGCCTTTGGTTTATAGCATTTTTGTGGTGCCAAACACTTAAAGAAACTGTAGGCCAAACAACAATATCTACCTTGTAAAGACACTAGAAAAGTGTGTTTTCTTGCATTCTCCACCCTCCTTACCCAATAAATAACACTCAGGTGTCAAAACCAAAATATAAATAGAAATACTTCCATTTTGTTGATTATTCTATTGTTTAAGAAAATACAGAGACACTGAGTCCTCAATCACATTCAAATCCAGGTTTTGTGAAAGGGTCCTTGCCTCAAAGACTTGATGGTCCCTGTTATAAATAGGTATTATGATAAGAAATATGTATGAGAACTACAGTCCCTTAGAAATATATTTATTTATTTTAATATCCTTTTGCTGTGGTAAGGCTCAATAAAGCATTACTTTTAATAAAAATTAAAACTATGAATTTATAATTTCATGGTGAAAATACTAATAGATCTGTCCACTTTGAAAGAAAAAAAAACTTTGTTCATGTGCTATGGTTTAAATATCCTAATCTTGATAAAATATATCAAATCAGCCCTCCTTTTATAGAGTTTAAAGGTCTTTCTCTGAGTTCATGTGCAGTAAAATCGGAGGATTTCACAGAGCACTAGCCAACCTGCACTAACTCCTTGCACGACCATGCAGGACCACGTCTAGTTTGCTCTTTGCTCTAGCCATCTCGTGTTTGGTATGCACTGTGGACAGTGCGTGTTTGCTGTTATGTGGGACAGTTTGTGTGCTGCTACCAACGTCCTGAGTTTGTGGCACACTGCTTTCTAGTGTAGACAAAGTCAAAGTTTGTGACTTTGTGGGAATCTTCTTTATAAACATTGTAAAGCATAGGGCTCACAATGTCATGGTATATATTATTTACATAGTCCTGGTGATGTGTAAAGTTATTTTCTATGACAGTGTGGAAGCAGTCCAAAGGAAGAATTAGAGAGTAGAGTATTTCCAAGACTACGTGCAAATACGTAATCTGCTGATCAATGAAACCATAAGGCCAACTCACTCTATCCTTAATCATGAAATTGCGTTCTTTGTCTACGGTGTGATTAGTTGAATTAGGAAGGCAAATGAAATGATTTGACTTAAATGCTGCAATGGTGGTCTTTCTTGTACATTTGGATAATCAGTATGCAGCATTCAAGTTTCTAAAACAATAAGCTGCTTTTATATTACTGTCATTTGGAAAAGCATATGCTGCTACTAGTTCTTTTCCTTTTCTGTAGGTGCGGGTTAAAATGTCTAAACTTGATAATTTAAAAAAAATTCTTTAAAAAGGAAAAAAAAAAAGCCAAACAGTTCTAGCCTGATACCTTGCACAATATGCCAGGAATCAGCCTGAAGCAAATTTTAACATTCACATTATAACCCTCTGAAAGTAGGGATGTATAATGGGAACACTGACAGACCCTGAATGACACTTACGTTGACAGACAGTAGCACCACTAGGCACCCATAATTAGATCTTTTGTGTGCTTGCAGTTAGCTAAAAAATGCTCCCCAGTTTATTAGAAAAACTATTTCAAAATTAATCATCAAAAGGTAAATTGTGTACTGATGATGGAAATAAAAAGGAATGTAAAAATAATGTTCTTAGTTTTGAATTCATTATGGTGAGGTCTGTTAGATTTTCATTTAAAGACACCCCATTGACTAAAGATTTCATTCAAAGATATCTGACGCGACGTATCAATATAATGAATTTACCTTTTGGAACGTGGGCTTTACTTTTTTTCTTGAATAGATGACACTGAGTTTAGGTTATTGTGGAGCTTATTAGACACTGTACCAAATAGCTTGCTAAGATGCATGTGTGTGTCTTTTGCATAAGTTCTTATGATAGTTTTGGCTTCTTTGAATTCCTGAATATTTTCAAATTTGCACAGGTTTTCAGTGAGATGCATGTCAGTGGAACTGTGAGCTGAGGTATTTTGTACATAGTAGTTGCACTATTAATCTGTAATACTCTTGTATTCTTAAAAATACAAAAGCTTTTGTAATACCTTTATTAATTTTAATTAGTCTTATTCTAGAAGAAAAATTTAGACTGTGATCATCTGCATTTGGACAGGAGCAAGAAACAAATTTTCCAATTTTTCTGTTTATCCGGGTATTCTTTATAGCATTCCCTATAATACAGAGAAGCTCAGAATATTATCTGAAAATCACAACTCAAAGCAGAGGGCAATGTTTTGTATTTCTGTGTTTTACACAAGAAATAAAGTAAATATTTGGGTTTGTGGGATGATCAAAAAATAGTAGGCCAAGAAAGTAGTTTGTTACATGTAAGATGTAATGACATAAACTTATTGCACACTGGAGGTCACCCTTGCTACTCCAAATTTTTTTATGTTTTTGAAAAAAAAAAAAAAAGCAGCCAGTGTATCTTTTAATATGCACACTGAGCTTGTTAAAACACTTCAAGCAATAAAAGAAGTATATGTTTGGGATTGTGTTAACTATTTTATTGGTTGAGCAGTATGCAGTATAGGTGTAGACCTTTGGAAAAACTTTTTGGTGCGCGTGTTTTAAAGTCCCATGAGGATTCTGTTGCCTGCATTGAAACCCCTGCTACCGGCAATGGCTTTTATCACTCTCCAGGAAGGCTGGTTTAAAGCTGGTTGTAGGACATCTAGCTAAATTGCCATTACTTTGGTGGATTACCATGAGGACCCACCCATAGCTGTATAGAAGTATTACATTACCATCAAAATAACTGTTACGTCCTTAGATAGGTACAATTAAATGTTTTATTCAGTTGATGAGCAAAGTGCAAGTTTTACTGTTGATTAGCATAAGAACAGAGCTGAAAGGTCTTGAGAAAGCCCGTCCACTGTAGCCATAGGAGTCTCAAAGGAGAAGTTTAAAATTAAATCAATGTCCTTATATTTTCAGTCTTTTCCATGTCAGGAATCCTTCTGACAGATCAGAATGCAAATGGTGTGTTCTCCAGGTTACAGCCTGGTAAGGTCTGGAACTGAGAACCTACATTCTGCAAGAGTCGAACAAAAATATTAAAGCAAAGTGTTCTCTTTCTCAGTGATATCAGATACGGGTTTCTCACTCACAGAAAAAAAATCTAAAACCATAGAAAGTCAAGCTTACTCATTTTTAACAAATCTGATACAAATAATTGCTACTAAAACCTTGTGTAGAACCTTCCATTAGAGGAGCAACAGCACTTAACGAATACTGATTGACAAAGCCCTGTAAAACTTTGTGAAGTTCTTTGGATCTGTGTGGCAAGTGTTTTCACTTTAGCGAGTAAGACACAAATTCAGACTAAGACAAAGTCAGATTCCTCCACAGTCTGACTGCGCAACCTGTTCGCTGAAAGAACGTAGTACAACAGGGGAACACCTGCCTGGCCATACAACGTCAGAGCTGCTTTGCTGAATCAGAGCTCTTGTGCTTGGTACCAGTATCTTGTCTCTAACGGTATCTCATTCCAGTGACTTCAGAGGAAGCTGTGATAGTTTTTCTAATAAACTAAATACGATTTAACCATTGTGACAATGAGGATTATGACCCAGTTTTTGAAGCATACTGGCCTGTGCTTGTGACCAGGAGTAATTGACTTTCTTCAGGGAGCCATTTGTGGCTCTCCAAGGTCTCTGTTTTCATACTTCAAATTCATTTTTTATGGGAAAAATATTTGTCATAATAAAAGATATATCGGAAGTGTATTGCTATTATATCGGAAAATATACCTTATTGGAAAATCTTGTGATTTTTAAACAGAAACATCTATGGTTTTGGTTTTTTTAGGAAGTAGGGGCACATTTGCCTTGCATTCCCCTAACTGTCAGTCTTGGTTGGATGTGCTCAAAGAATTAGCTGCTTCTTTCCTACCCTAGCAGTTTAGCAGCTCCCCCGATGCCTAATGCGATAGCTGCTATGAGTGCTGTGTAGCACCAATCCTCTCCAGGGTTTTTAAGTCTTGGAAGGAGCAGATTATAGTCTTTACTGACTTATCCTGAGTCTGTGGGAGGGCTAGCCAAGAACAAAATATTCCCTGCTCTCATCCAAACCCATAAAATATCTTTTCTCTTGCTTTTCAGAAAGAGCAGAAAACTAGCATTCTACCAGTACCACCGGTTAGTATTCTCTAGACTGCAACCCAAATTCGAAAAAATACTTCCCCACAAAGAACTTCTAGTGTAAACAAAGCATGTCTTATCAATTAATCTACAATAAAGGCAGTCATTTGTCTTTCCTAGCACATGTTAGCTCAGGATCCTGTGGACTTTCCAGCTGGAGATATTTAATCACTCAACACCTGTCATCCAGACTTTTCATGCTGCTCCACGTGATGCTTCCCCTTTGCAACAGAGTCGGTGTGAAGGGATGTGTAGGAGCTGAATATCCCAGTTCTCTGCTCCTTCGTAATGCTGGGTGAAGCCAGGACAGGGTCTTACTGGTCACCTTCTCTGAGAAGACCAAGTAGAGAGAAACAGACCAAGGGTTCAAAACAGATCCAAAGTATTGATTCGCTCTTTATTTGAAACAGTTGAAACCATTACCTTAAACCATTCTGCCTAAAAATGTATGCACAAATGCACAACCGAAAGGGTTATTTTCTCATACACTGCGAAATTATTATATCAGTAAAGGTCTCCCTGATACCCATTGTCCTCTGCTATGTATTTCAAACCGTGTTTCTTACATCACTTACCAAAATGCAATTGCTGATATATTGTCCAGTTTCTTAGAGTTTCTGAAACAATTATTTGAAAGTTTGAATTGTGTTTTCTCGTCAAAGTGCTTTTCTCTACCACATTCGGGTAGTGTTTCACGACAGTTAATGTTGGTGCTTGGAGGCAGCAGTGCTAAACTCTAAAAATCTGGCTTGTGTATTAGAATCACAGAATTGTAGAATCGTTTAGGTTGGAAAAGACCCTTAAGATCATCAAGTCCAACCATTAACCCAACACTGCCAAACCCACCACAAAATCATGTCACTAAGCATCATGTCTACACATCTTTTAAATACCTCCAGGGATAGTGACTCAACCGCTTCCCTTAGTAGAAAATCTAAACCCTTCCTGAGAAGTGAGCTTCAAGTCCCATGTACATACCTGGAATTCTGGAGCCACCAGCGTCCAGGAGGGAAGACCATCACTGCTGGACAGAATGTCAAGGACAGGATAGTCTGGAGTTACTCAGAAAAAATGTGTGACCAGCCACCCTTAGTGAACTTAACTAGGAGCTAGAAGTAGAAGCAACCTGGAGCTGTAGCAGAGGGCTCAAGCGCACAATAAAATGACTTAATATTTAAGACTTCTAATACCATAACCTGTAACTGTCAGCATAGAAGCAGTATAAGGAAAATGTCCTCTTTTTTTGGCTTTCTGCTTACTCACCGGAACTCAGAGTTAGTCTTCAGTAAAATACGAATTAGTTTTGGAGGATAAAATTGGTCCTGGTTTGTAGCTGATGTGCTACTGTAAAATACTGAAAACATGGCTGCACTAACCATGTATAATTTTACCATTAATTTATTCTGTTGGGATGGAAAAATAAAGTCACAATTCTGAAAGAGGCCTGTAAATGTTATGTAATATCATCATCATCAATTAGCAAAAGATGCTTTTCCAGTAGCTTCAGCTGAACACATAATCAAGAGGTGGAAGATGGGAGGAGAATTTGTCACTGACTGAGGAGCAGGAATGCATTCCTTCCCACCAGTTCCCCAAACAAGGACTTTTTTTTTTGTTGTTAATATTCTGGCAGCATGCCAACATGCCACAATTTAAACTGTTTCTTCGGAAGATTCCTAGACTATTGAGAATGAGTTTTTTTCCCTTGACTTGAACCAAAAAAAATAACAAACCACAAAACAAAAGACATAAAAGAATTCATTCTGAAGGTGAGATTTCATAAGATCTATGGAAATGTGATATCTCAATGTACAAATTTCAATAAACTAGTAGTAAAATTTTTTAGCTGTAATTTCTTTAAAACTGCATATGCATTGAGATCACTGAGTCATACCGAAAACCAAAATGAAATCTGTGAAAAGTAACACAGTTAAATAAACTGTATTCAAGACATACAGTCAATCAGTATTCTCCCTCAGGAGAGGGAACAGATATACACAGTTAGTAAAAATTAGACAAGTGGAAGAATCAGTAGTATTCTCATGGTATTGCAAAATAAATTAGCGTTTAGTTGTAGATTTCCAGAAAAAAATGGAAAGACGACATAGAGAACCTTCATATTCCATGACAATATGATCTCTCATCTTAAGAAAGCTTCTGAGATACTTATCATGTCTTTATAAATAGGACTTACTGCATCACAGCAAGAAATAATCAGAATCTCATCGTTAGATCAATGTCAGATCTAGGTTTTCATAATAATGAGGCGAAATGAAAACTTAAAGGGATGTGTTATGTGTGTCTTATGGTACTTGTCATTTTATGATGCATAGCACATTAAAAAGCCACGGATGACATCAAATCCATGTTTTTAGTTAGTCTGAGTTCTCCCTTCATATTAAGATGGAAAATCCCTAGCCAATATTTGAGTTATTTCCAGTTTTTATAATCAACAATTTAAATGATATTTTCCTCAGTGATTAATTGTCATAATTAGAAGTAAAAGTGTTGATGTAAGTAGACAATAACTCCATTACAACAGAATGGAACAGTCAATGAATTTAAGATGAGGAAATCTAATAAATTGCAGGTGTTGAAATAAGCTAAATTTGTGCAGAATTAAGAATCTCATAGGAAGAGGTAACGAAAATGCTCAATGATGATGGAAGTGGATTTAATTATTACCCAGTCTGCGTGGTGGCCGACATGGTTATTTTTGCAAAAGAGTCTATCGTAATTATGGGCAAATAAAAATATTAAGAATTTAAGTATGAATAAAAATCCATTGTCGGTGTCATTCATGCCAGCTATTTACATCAAATTTATCAAAAATTCTGAAGATATTATAGTGGTAGATTTATTCAATATGTGAATAAACCAGTTGTACAGGTTAATCTGGCTCTAAATTTGACAGTACATGCATAGTCAATACTTGAGGATTTTCTTCATTTTTCACAACATTTTACTCCTGATCCAGAACATCATGACTGTAAAGAAAAAGTTAAGGCAGTATGTTTTAAGATACAAATTTATATATTCTAGGTCTTCACAGAAACAGTTTTTTCTTCCTCTGAATGACTGCAGTTTAGGGCAAAGCTAATATTTCAATGTGCATATCTATACCAGATATACTATTTCTAAATATCCTCATTATCTGATGCTTCTCTTTGGAAATTTGCCTCATTTCTGTGCTGGTTTCTCAAAGTTTCACTTCTGAAATCTTTATTTGCTAGTAATTTAAAGTTCTTATCTGGAAGTAAATCAGAGTCAAGTTATATATAAATAACAGATCTATAACATATATATATATATATGGTGACGGTCATGGCTTTGAAACACAAAGCAGAACATTTTAGTACTGTATCAGTCTATGAAGCTAATAACTGGTTATTCTCTCATTCTTTGACAAATGGAAATGCGTGTTCAGTAGAATACTTAAATATTTATAATGTTATTGGGGGTTTTTTTTGTTTAAAACACACTAGACTAAATGTCTTGTGCAAGATATATGTATCAATAAATATAGATAGTGTTTGTCACGTTTAGAAGTATATATAAGTATACATATTAAGTATAACGGTATGGCATCACAGAAATTAACTTCATACTTGGAGTGATGCGTTTTCTGATGATCCGTAGCTCCTGTGGGAAGGCATTTTGCAGTGTCAGACTAACCCCAAGAAAACTTTTCTTCCCTGTTGTGAGAGTTTCTCTAGGTCAGAGGACTACTGCCTAGCTTTAGTCAGTCTTTTAGGTAAGCTGCTGGCATCTTTTTAATATTTGAACGGACTTTGAACATCACTTACACTCCAGGGGAAGCCACTGTGGCAAGTGGAGATGTTCAGAGTTAAGAATACAGCTAAGAACACTAATGCCAAGAATGCACATCTTGTTAAGGAGAAATGCACTGTACTAGCCAGTTTTTAGAATGAAAATGTTGTGTCCAATTATTGCGTGTGGCCCAGCCAAGAAATAGATGTAATGAGGCTAGGACATCACTCATTCAGCCATTTTTGGATAACCCTGGTCTGACCTCATGGCTGACCCTGTTTTGAGCAGGAGGTTGGACTAAAGACCTCCTAAAGTCCCTTCCAACATGGATTTTCCTATGATCTTATGATCGTCCACCAGGACTGGAAGAAGTTTCCTAGCAACAAGGAATTGAAGGCGTTAGTAATGGATGAAACTTAGTGTCAGGGAAAAATCCAAGAGTACTTCTAATCTATGAATTGAATTGACCAATATTATGTATGTCTCCCTTTAAGCAAAGGAGACTGTACATTCTCTGTGAATCCTTTGAAATGCTTTTTCTCTGCTTATCTGTCATGGTCTTCATTCGTCTTCACACAGCTCTCTCTTTATTTCTGATCTGATTTCATCCATTGACTGGCTGGTAGGTGATATTGATATAGCTGTAGGTGGTGATGGATAGGTAGCACTGTAGCATCATCAATATACTGCTGGTCCTTCCTCCTGTGATATTTCTTCCAGATCATTCAATGGGTGCATGCAGAAATGAAAACAGAAAGCTGTGGGACTTAGTGTATTGTCTGGTAATAGAGGGAGGCACGGCTTCCTCCATTTTAGTAGGTTAACTGAGAATTCATGCGCCTCTCTCAAGAGAGGTAGCCATTATTTATAGTCATTGGTGTTATGAATCATGGCAATTGCATTAATGAATGTCAACCTCTATCTGCTGCTAGAGAAAACTACACGGCAGTTCCACTTCCAGCTCCGTAGCCCGTCCCATTTGTACGGAGCCTATAACGTTATTCATTAGAAACACTTCTTTTGGTCTTTCACTAAGCTTTCCAGGAGTTTATCTGAGAAGGGCAAAGTTAATGGTAAGCAACAGTTACCATGGATTAGTGTAGTCGCAGTGCATTTTTTGCCAGACTTTCATTCTGGCATTCCTTCATTTCTGAAAGAGAAAGGGAAGCTTTTTTCCCTATAGTAATATGTTCACTATTCCGGTCAGTACTGACAACTGGTATTTGTTACTCAGTTTTAAAGCAGAAGGACACTAGTGAGGTTCACAAATATTTGACAGATTCCCTTTTGTTGCACAGTACCACCTGAGGAGTGGATGTAATGAGCTGTGAAAATGTTAGATCATAGAAAAAAATTTTTTTGAGAAGTATTCCTCAGTACTGGGTTGCTATTCTACTTAGAAATGAATAATAATTTCACATAATGGTGGATGTTTGGTTCTGGTGCAAGTAGAAACTTCTCATGATTGATAAAGAACGTATTTTGAGTAACTCATTGATATAGACCTTGCCAAATGCAGTGGAGGCTGGTAAAAAAATAATCTTGGCCTAAAAGAAGCTTCGACATAGCCTTTGAGAAGACGACTGCATCCTCACTTTTATGCTCTGCTGTTTGTGCACAGATTTGCCACATTTTATCTTCAGTGCAGAATATCAGTAAATAAAAAGTATCTGCTTATGAAATGCCTCTAAATACATGCAAAGTGGTTAATAGAGTGACGGCTGAGGCTAGTGTACAAGAGTTAACTTATTCAGTAAGTTCTTGCTCCTTAGTTTATGGGCTTAATGCTTTTTTTCTGTAGCAAGCAAAAGAGTGTATTAGAATCAGGGACTTCTGGTCAAGCCAGAATCACTAATTGCTTTTCTTGTCATGGAGGAGGATAATCTTTGCCCACTATTTTAGTATGAGGATAATCTGTTCAGAAGGGTGGCTGGATGGCTGGATTGTAATGTCATGAATTTTGATCTCTACAATCAGCATTCACTCTGGAGTTCAGCTGTCGGCTTGCTTCGATTCAGAACTTGGTTTATAAAGTCGTAAGATGCCAAGCAAGGAAATAAGAATGCAGATGCATAAACTCCTTGAGAATTACTGTTTGTTGCAAAACCAGACGGTTTTTCCTTAGCACTGGTATTCTGAGTGACATAGAAAGCTCGTAGCTAAAGATATATGTGATTTAAGCGATGGTTTAAGGTTAAGGTTTTGAATATAAAGGATGTATGCTTTAATATAAAGGACAAAGGGTGGAAGTATTTGAACTGTATAGAAGGTGTTGTAAGTGCTGCTTCTTTCCCCCCCCCCCCCCCCCCGCCCCCAAACCTTAATAGAAATATTTTAGCTTAAAATATCTGATGTCTCAACCTGATCTTGCTGCAGTGGTTTTACCTTGGTTACCTCAGTGTGACCAGGTTTATAAGTCCCTCCTAACCATGCAAAGGTGTGCACTATGTTCTTGAATAACCAGCCCAATTTCTGTTCTTGCTTTTCCATTATGATTATTCTGCTCTTCATAAATCTTGAAGAACCTTCATAGATTCAAGAAAACAAGAAGGATTCACTACAGTATTTAAAGAAAGGTTTTATTACAACTTTTCTTAGTCCCAGTATTCTCTATTACAGTTAATATAAAACTTTAAATTTCTGTTAAAACAGTAGCATATAATCAGTGCCCTATACATATAGGAGGAACCATTTTTTTCACTTTAATTGAAGACAATATGAAGTTTTTACTAGTGAAGCAGTAAAAAGTGTATTTTTGTTAGAACTACTTAGGGAAAAATTAGAGTAATAGTGTCAACTTACAAATTATTTTATGACAAAAATTTAAAACAGGCCAAATATTTTGGTCTGGATTGCCAAATGGTTAACCCAAACTTTTCATAAAGCCTCAGATTATGTTTTGGAATGTGAAACATCCCTAATATAGGCTTCACTGTTATTCAGGTTTCTGTAATGACTTGTGATATTGTCTGCTCACTACATATTTAAGTATGTCAGGTCCAGAAATAATATTCTTTTTCTACCCACAGTACTACCAGTCAATCTTCTTGTTTTAAGAGTCATCCCCATCTTGCTGAGAGTAAGCAATAAAGAAATGAATAGTGTCCTAATGCCTTACAGAGTAGGCTTCAGTTAATTTAATTGTTCTTCAAGTTTTATATTGTTAGACGGTGCCCATCAAGTCAGAAATGTCAGAGGAACAGGTGTCTGCAGACTGTTACTATTCACCTGCCTGTGCAGTGCAGAAATGTTTTGGGAGGGATGAGACTGTCTCGAATCATGATAAAAAGTTCAAATGGCCTCTACAGAAATCACCAGCTTTAAATAACTGTAATTTTAGCATGAGAGAGGAAACTTGCCATGAAGCTGAACTCCATAAAAACGTACCATTCGTGTATCCTGCTGTGGACCAGGACCTGTGTATGTGCCAGCAGGTCTTTTTTTGAGTGGGGTAATCAATGTCTCAAATGTTTCTGTGCTGACCCTCCCACAAACTCTTCTACGCAGTTATAGATTCATTGCCTTCAAATGTTCATCTGTAGTGCAAAATGGTGGAAGGTAAAGGTAAGCAGCAAAATCTTTGGGGTCAAGAAGAAAAGTTAGTAGAAAATTTAATTATGTATGTGGACTGTCTCAGCTCCACTTTTCCTTGCTAATAGGAGTGGCCTATGATCTGTGCTGTAGCTGGGACACTGGTGTCATGTTTTCCCTTCCATTGTGTCTCTGGTGGACAGCTTGAGTTTATATTGTGTATTTAATAGCAATATTAATAACAGTATATTTAATACAATCTAGATTATTAACATCTCAAGTGCATGGTCTTGTATGTGCCCCCGGAGTTCAGGTGTGTTTAGATCTCAGGTTCAGAATCATTTCTAGTGCAAGGTCTTGTGAGAAGGAGTTGAGAGTCATCTTGTTTATTCCTGGTCTGATCCTTTTTTTTTCGACAACTCTAGTGGTGCAGGGTTCAGACATTTTTAAGCACTCAGAATATGTTTTCTCTTAGTCTCCCTTGATGGATGTTTACTTTTGTTTCGTACCCCAAAGCATATTGTCTTCTTCCCTCAGCCTCTGTAGAATTGTTGGTTGAATATCACGCCCCTTTTTCTTCATGAAAGATATGAAAACGTGTTACTTCTCGTCAGGAAGCAATTACTATATTATACATACAAAGATGGATATGTAGCAAATATTCATAGAAGACAGCTGCAAGCTAAAAGATGTTACTCCCAGATCAAAAGTTTCTTGATTACATCACCGTAACCAAAAGATCAAAGATAATGTGATTTAATTTGATCACTGAGTCATCCAAATAAGCATGGAGCTCTATTGGCAGTTTTTCTGAGGTAGCAGATTGCAGTTGGCATTTAATCAGGAAAAGTATTTTAAAATAATGCCCATAATAACATTTTAAAGTATTAAAATAATCTCTATAGTTTCCTAGGGTTTGATAGAGTTTAACCATTGGCATAATGATGTTTTACTGAGGCTGTTCCTAAGATATTTGCAAGCACCTCGCTGAAGGGTGTAGGTGTGGTGAGTCACCCATTCAGCACACAGCTCCCGTTCATTCATTCCCACGCTGCAGCCTCCCTGATTTTGCATAACCTATGCAGCGTTCTGTTGTCAATCAACCTCGGTTTTGTACAGTAAACTCTCTGGCTCTCTCTTGACTTGAATGAATGGTGCCATTCATTCACATCATACTTCTCTGCAGATACCGTTCCAAAGTGAGGATCGAGCAGTTGGCTTTTAACGTGCAAGGGTTGTGAGAATTGTAAGGCGTTGGAGTCAAAGAATTTGGTATGTGTGCAGACCAAATAAGAGGTGGAGGAGAAGAAGGGAGCAGACTAGTTAATTTCACCTCTGCTACTACAGGCCCATCAGCTAGAAGCAATGAATTTTTCACAAGGGAGCATGCAACAGAGAAGGCAGAGCAAGCATAATCGTGTTTATCTGCCACTTTGTCATGCCATGCTCCTCTGTAAGGGAAGGCAATCTTGACTTCGTTGTCTTTCAGGTATTCGGAAGTTACGAAAACGTTGCCCGACACATTTACATGTTTTATTTTTTGCTTTCTTCTGGAAGAAACCAAGAGTTAAGCTTTTACCTCTGGTAATTTTTTAAGTTCTTGGATATTGTCACCCTTGCTACTGCTGCTATCACACCTAGCTGTGCTCAGCATAGCTCAGATCCAGTCACAATCTGCAGGTCCTTCAGGGGAATGCAGAATAAGATCCAGGCAAAGGTAGTAAGAGCAAGAGAAGCGAGAGGCTTCTAGGAAAGGATTGCGGTAACAGAGGAACCGATCACGACCCGTTAAGAGAAGAGGAAGCAAAGAGCTCCTGGATGCCGCTATCTGTGGCCTGGAAGTGGAAGGGGGGGTCGAGTATTAGAAAGGATAAGAGCGTAAAATGGGGTGATTCCCCCTTCCTGCCAAACACAGAAGAGCACTGACTGTTGATCCCACAGGGTCCATTATTTGAAGTTCAATATTCTCCATAAAATTTACCTGATTTACAAGCAAAAAGTCTCTGCATCGTCTACAATGGCAATACAAGATATCTCCTAGCTGATGGGAAGATCTTTGCGATTTGCGAATGCCCTTGCTGATGCCTTCTTAATGATCAGCATCATCTTCTAGCTTATCCCTTTAGTGAAAGTTATCATTACTGAAACTCATTGCTTATTGAAACATCAGATAAGGTATAATTTAGTGTACCTCTCTGATTGGCTATAATCTTTAATCCTTGTGATTCTTTAAAACAAGCTAAAGCTGATCTCTGATTGTAGTTGAGTACTGTAACTAAGCAATATTTAAAATGTTGGGAATGTGTCTTTCTTAATTGCAATGTGTTTATTATGCTGTTAATTGGAGGGTCTACCCAAACTTTATTGATACCTGCTAACCTAAGAATCAGTTTCTTCCATTTCCTTAGATCTCTAATTATATAACATGGGTTTTAAAAATTAACAGCATTATATGGTTCTCTTCTGTTTGGAGTTTCTAAGGAAAACTCTAAATACAGATATGGATAGATCAGTAGATAGCTACAAGTTACGTATCTAATTAAATGTAACTAATAAAAATATTCATAATTCTGTGTTATGTATCAACAGCTTGTGTTAATGGTTAAGTACAAGGCTCTCCACTAAGTCCAACTCTTTTAGCTTCTGTTTCTCCCAACATCACCTCCCAGCACAGCTGGATGGCAAAAAGACGGTGGAGGAATCTCTGGTGCACTAGAGAAAGCTTGGATACCATGAGCAGCATCTCTGTCCAATGGCCTTAATGTGGTGATTTTTTATGGCGCTTCACTACGGCAATGCAAATATATGAGGCAGCAAACAGTTAACTGGAAACTCATTTTTTGGATGATCAGTGAAAATTACAAATTTAAAAAAAATTACAAAGAGAGGTTACTTTTTGAGTGTAATTATGTAACCATACGCTGGTTTACCTATCTCTGTGGATATTTACACTTGAAAGTTCAGATCTCCTTCCAGTTACGCTGCAGCTAACTCATAGTTTATCTAGTAAGGGCTATAACGTAGAATTTTTCTAGATAACTAGTTTGCACTGACAGTTTTTTTCTGTGATCTTGAACTTCAGTCTTTTTATTAAATGAAAAACCAATAAGAGTTCTCAACATTAAACTACACTTTCCTACTAAATGGAAATGAAATTACAGGATTTTTTCACCTACAGGTCATTATAAAATTTAATTTTTTCATAACTCTTTTTTTTTAAGTAATATTTTGATCACACACATATACATGTTAATATACATTATATGTACTCTGTATTTTGCTATGTAATGTCTAAACTGTAAACTTTGATATGCTGGTAAGCAGTTGTCAACAAAACAAGGGATTTAATATTCTTTGTTTAAAAATATTCATATCTGTTGTTGAATGAGACAGTCTATTCAATCTTATAAATATCATATTTAATAAAGAACAATCCACAGCAAAGAGAAAAAATGTCTTTATCCATAAGCAACCAGATGAGAAATGGATTTTTATTCAGTCAAATCCTTTTAGTCAATGAAACAGCACTTTCATGCATACTGCACTCAAGTGATAATTAATATAGCCTAATTCCGGACATGATGCCTGAATTGATGTACTGTCATCAATACCCCATGTTAAAATCAAACCTTGACAGGGACTTAACACCCTGGAACAGGTCATCATATGATAATACTCTTTTTTCCTTTCAGTATTTGTCTTCAGCCAAGCAAAGTATTACAAGATGGGGAGAAAAAAAGGCAAATAATTACAAATGAAGAGTGACGCAGGCTGTGAATAGAACATATGTTAGGCTAGGCAGAGGCATCAGTGAATTATATCATTTCATGATGAAGTGGCAGTGGGGCTGAACGGACCTATTTTAAACCTTGATGTATTTTATCTCTACTGTATTTGGACTGTCATCTTTGGAGAAAGACTTTGTGTAATTGAGAGTCAGCTCCAATCTGCATGACTTGAGCATGAAGTGTAAGCCAGATGAACAGTGTTATGGAAGAAAGGGAAGCATCTAATAAGGTATAAATGAGTAATAACCTTTACACCTCAGACATTTAAATGTCTTTTATAAAATATGATGTTCAATGGTATTAATTTCACCGTACTATTAATAATACAAACAAGGTTTGAAAATACTTCAGAATTTACTTCATTTTAGTTTGTTATTTTAATAAAATCTACACATTCGTAGTTGAGACATCCTTTGTTGCAGTGAAAATGCAATTATAACAGAACCATTTTTTCCTTACATAATTTTTATGATCCTAGTGAATTTTTATTCTTGAATTCAAGCTTCATCTTCATAGGCTGAGATTACAGTTTTATAGTTATTTTGAGGGAAATTTCTTCTGATGGTGTCTTTATCTGTAATGCCATAAACAATTATATCTCTAAAAGACTCCTCAGGGAGTCTGTATTTGTATATACTTTGCTTTTAGTGTGGTAAAAATGTATAATTTAAAGAAAGGTAAGTTTTTTAGTTTTCAGTTGTTGCTCAGCAAGAAGTTGGCATGTAGGTAGTGTGTGATACATAATTGACCCTCAACAGTGATTTTATAGGAAGAATTTGTGGTAGTTCTAATAAGGCCTTAGTAAGTCTTCCAGCAGGTCTTGATTTCTGATGGGCATGCCATGTAGCATGTCCAGCACAACTCAAGGAGCATATTACAGACTTACTCATGTGAATTTAATTGTATCCAACCTTTTGTTTGGACCTGGTTTTGTTAGAAAGTTTCTTCAGACAGTTCACCTATGGAGACTGAGTAATTTTTTGTTACGGCTGTGGATAAGGACAAGTGATAGCTTCTGTAATGCCAGCTACTTGTTCTGCATAAAACATTTTCTTCTTAGGTCACTGTAGTTACACAGAAGTGTAATGAGCATTTTACAATCTCTTGTGCTTCCTTTGCATAGTTAGCCAACAGTTTCAAGCTCAGAATAAATGTTATTAACACTTTTCCTCTCACGTTAAAAAACAGCTATTCAGAAGAAACAGGAAAAAAAAATGGGCATAGAATCCAGTATATGAACCTTTGTGCTGGGGAAGACTCTTATCTGTTAGCCAGATTCACGTTGACCAATACCTGCAGGTAGGGCATCCTCATAACCCAACAAATTCTATATGGGGACGAGACAGGTCTGCCTGCATAGCTTTGATAGCGGGATTGGGGTCACAGAGGTTTTGGAAGAAGTCTTTGTGCCCAGAACCTGTGCATGAAAAATGGGTTATTGCTTAAATTCTTTTACATTGCCTTCTTAGTAGAAAAAAGCTTTCCTACGGTTGGACTGGATGTCTTAATATGGCATCTTTTTTGTATAAGCCATAGCTCTAACCTGTTAAAGGAAATATTTTACTTTAAAAGTCTGTGATATCAGACCAAAATGCTAGTGTGACCAGACAATCTTCTCTTTTTTCCTTGCTTTTGCATTGTTTTGTTAAGTTCACCTCATTCTTCCCCTTACAGTTTGAGCTCTGTACAACTAATTTCTCCTAGCAGTCTGTAGATCCTGCATCCATTAATGTTGTTACACTACGTCAGGTATGAATAAGTAATTTCCTGTGACTAAAACGATGTGGCACCAGAACACTTGACATCTTCACATTCACTTATAGGGATAAACTCCATAGTGATCTACAAATCAGCAACTCTGGTCCAGCACAGGTAGGAAATCCAGGCTATAAAATTAAGCAGATGCAATGATATTAAGCTTGCTTAAAAACAGAGCAGAAGGCTCTATGTGAACAGCAGAAATGAAAGCTGAGAAACATTGATAGAATTATAGAGGTTAAAGCCTTTTTTTTGGCATCAGTTTCACTCTGCCCTGTGTACTACTGGTGTTTCAATTTCCTTCGTACTGATGGTCCTGTTGACTTTTTTGCTGTGCAGCTTTACACTCTCATTTTACTACTATTTTAAGACATTGTATATGACTTTTGAATAGCTTTCTGCTGACTTCAGACAATATATGTCTGCCTACATGCATATAAACACACACATTTAAAGGACAGCTGTCATAAAAGTTATGTTATCCAAAGACTAAACATGTTGCTTTTGAACTGCATCTCTTTATATAATTCCACTGTGAAAATTCACTTGAATCTGATATTCTTCTTGCAAACCAAAAAGCAGGATGATTTCTGGATGAGTAGGAAAGGGAAACATGAGCAGAGTCAGCAATACATGGAGATTGGGCAAACGAAAAATGTAATTCTGCTTTAAAATGGCAATAAACTTTTGTGCCTACAGAGCTGAGAAACTTTCCAAAAATACTGTTTACCAGTCGACAAGGAAGAAAATAACATCAATAAAGCTCTTAAGGTAGTAACAAGAGCTGTTCACATATAAACTTAAGGTAATGTAGCAATTTTAATAGATATAGCAATATAATTTGATCACATTTGTGAAAAATTTATTTATGGTTTTGCAGCTTCTGAATGAAATGTCAGTTCCAAATGTCTGCTGGTAAAACCTGCTACATCTTTGCCATTACATCTATGACTTCTGGCTGAGATTTCCCTCAGTGTGTTCTGCTTTTCTTATGTCCTGTGTGATGTGAAACATACTGTCTCCACCCAGGTTCCCTCCCACCCCATCTACTGCTTATTTGGAAAATTCCTATGCGTGGTTTTGGTCTTCTGGGTGGAGATGCCCTTGTGTGGCCACCCTGGCCATCGTATTCTCAAAAGACTATCATTTTGCAGTCCAAGAATACAATATTTCTTAGGAAAATGGGTTTATAGATGTATTTTCGGGCGCTCTGGCCCACTAAGGCTTAATATCCTTAACAGAACTTCACAAATTTCACAGCTTGAAAACAAAGTTGACTGAGTTGCTAGGCAGACTGTGAAGCTTTTGCTAGTCCAACTGGAGCTGTCATCTTCCTGAAAACTATTATGCAGTTCAAAGCGATTTGGACAAGTGTTTATTTGGGTTCAGTTCCTATGAAGAGAAGAAAACAGATACTTAAATATAACTTCATTTTCCCTTCTGCTTTTTTTGACCTTTCAGATGTCTTATAGTAATGAGGCAATATCCTGATTTAAGAGTTGGTGACTTGTGGAGTTATGTGTTTTTGACCTACTATCAATAGCTTAGTCCAGTTTTCACAGACAGTATTGTAACAGTTTGATTTTTTTTTTTTAAAGTATGTACATTTAGTGTAAAAATCTGTTTGAGAAAATGCATAATGGTGAATTTGAAGCTGTTCGTTTTATCTGTCAGCGCATCAGTTTGTGATATTCCTTGTGAGTTTCACCCTGAAGAGTGGCAGAAGTTTGACCATCGGTGGCAGCTGGATTAGTAGTAGTGCTATTGTCTGTCTAGAAAAACACACAGCATGCACAGAGCTGGTTGATTTAGAATGTGACTTAAAGAGCAAAATCAAAATCACTGCTCTGTACCTTAAATTTTGGAGAGAAAAAATAATAATGAAACAAAAAAAAATCCAAAGGAGTGAAATTTTAACCGGAGAAAAGCATACAAATAAGCTGTGCTTGTAGATTTTGTAGATTACTTTCATGGCTTGAGATTTATACCTGTTTTTTTACATACTCTATAAAACATTTCTATCCTTCCTCCTAAGCTTTAGATGCTACAATTGTATTATTAAAATTACTACTAATAATGTTAAAATTGGGCAAGAGGGAAATTAAAGCTTTTTAGTATGTGATTTTTAGATTCTAGATGTGGTGACTTTTAATCAATCCAAAAATGTTAGTATTAGTAATTGAGAAATAGCTTTAGTTTACTTTTGCTTTTACAGACCAATTGCTTTTTACGTGAAAAAAACTTAGAGAACTTGGCAATTTTATAAGAACTTGCTTTTAATATTTACCTTGCAACATTATAAAAAGTGGTAGCAGCAAAGTTGTGGAAGATCTTTGCATTCTTTAATTTTTTTAAACTTGAATTCATTAGTATGTATCACAGTCTTTCTGAAGCTTTTTAAAGGATACCTTAGTTTTGTTGTTATTATTGAATTCTAGGAGCTGGAAGCAAAATTATCCACCCTTTCAATAAAAATGTCCACATAATACATATATAAATAATAGCAAGCAGTAGCTTTCCCAGAAATGTTTGTTACTAAGTTTGATAATAAAACATGTTGCATTCAAAATAACCTTAGAGAAATTTTTTTTCTCTTGAGAAGGTAAAAAATTAATATAAATCATCAAAGAAAAATATTTGCAAAGGAAAAATAAGCATCCAGATCTGTGATCCCTATCTTTCTCTTGTGTCATTAAAAAAAAGCAAGCTGACAAATGACCAAGAATAGGCATACATTTAATTCAGAAGTTTTTATTCTCCAGTTTTAAGCGAGCTCCATTGTCCACACATATCCGTCAATGCATAAACAAAAAGAACGATTAAGCATTAGCATTTGTTCGCAGATTAAATCCCCTCTGATTAGCTATGAACTAGGAAGTAGAACTGTAGTGTAAGACAGAAAACTCGCTTGGGGATTGACCTTGATAGCACAGTATATGATGATGATGATGATGATCAGCTTCTACCACACTTCTTTCCAGAAGCATTTTTATTTCTTTTTTCCCCTGAACAATTATATCTGTTGCAGCTACCACAGAGAAAGATCTTCCTTTCATTTATATTTTATTTTCCCTGTACCCCTCTTTATCCCATGCCCCTTTTGCACTAACGGAATATAATCTCTTATATTCTGTATGTTCTGTACTTGGTTTGTTTATAACAGAATTCTCCTTCCAGATTCCAGTACTGTAGAGCAGCTGGAAGTGTTTAGTGGCCGTCTGTACCAGTACTCCCATCTTTTTAGCATTAAAATTAATTTTCCTCATCTTGGCATATAAAGAACCCAAGTGCGCCCCTTACCTCATTACCTGAAATTTTACAGTGACACCAACAGCAGGGGATGTGGTGGAGCAGCTTTTTGGATATCAGGAGTAGAAGCTCTGGGAGTATCCGCTTGAATAGACACCGCAGTTCCTGTAGCCTTTAATAGGTTCTTCCTTCGCGGCTGCTGATGGCTGGAGCAACGTGGATGGATGTCATCCAGGTTTTCCTGTCACTCTGGTAGCTTGCAGTTTTCATACGAAGGCAGGAGAACAACTAGGCACACATCTGAAGTGTATACTTGGTACGTAGACTAATCAGCAATCTTGTTGACTGTCACAGAGGAGGCTGCATAACTGAACATGTTTATTTATGTGTAGCGCAGTGTAGTGACACGAGGTAAAAATGGAAGTATTTTGTTGACTATATTAGCTGCTCTTCCAGTAACACAGTTTTGTGCATGAATATTGATTTTCAGTTTGGGAAACATACTAAGCACCATAAACTGAGTATTCCTGAGCATTATTTTTTTTATAGAAGGCAGTGTTTAGGTATGGATAGATATAATTGGATGTATAACTATGGGGGTGTTGGATCCCAGTTGGATGCAAGCATGTAGTGACACTGGGGCTCAGGCTGGGGGAATTCTAGATGCTCATGGAAATGAGTAGTGGGCCTTCCTTGGGAAGAACGTGGGACATCATAGGTGGTTAAGGCATTTCAGGTTACGGTAGCTGACCCTTTTTCATATTTTTGTGGTAGTGGGCACAACTATATTTACATTATCTTTTCACCTGGTCAACGTGCCTATTCCACTTCAGGCTGCTGTTTCAAAGCCACAAATTCATATGAGTTGCTTCATTTGTGTCGCTGTATTTTCATATTATTTTATGATGTTAGCTATTTTTTGGGTAAACATCTGTATTTTTATTACACAGTTTTTCTTTTGTTTTCAGTAAACTTTCCTAACTCTGAATTATGAACAGAACCTCTAGAAAACTTCATATCCTTTAAGTTTATGGGTGAAATTTTCCTTGAATTCCTAACAATGGAATGATTTCTTGAGAACTTTGATAAAAAGCTTCCAAAGTGACCGATTTTGAAATAGAACTTTGAAAAGACATGGTTGCAGATACTGTTAGAAGCAAGAAGTCAAAAGATTAAAAGAAAGTCCTGAAAAGAGAAAGCGAGGAAAAGAATGTTCTAAAAACTTAAAAAGGGATATAGAAGAAATTTAATGCTAAAGATAAAATGGACTGGGATATGACAGGAAAATCACAGTGGAAAGAAAGTTACAGAATAAACAACTGCATAACGAAGTTTGTATTGTCACTTGCTAATTCAGTGTCAGAAAGATCCTTTCTTGGACTCTTCCATGCTCTGACTAAAAGCTGGTACTCATCTCCGTCTCAGATGTGTGACTTATGATAGCGACACGAAATCATGTAATTTCCTCCTAAAAAAAAAAATTAGCATGATTAGTTCAATAATCAAAGCACTATTGTCTCTTATTGTCAGTAGAGATGAGGGGGTAGATTTACAGACAGTAGAATTACACTGATACAGATCTGAAAGTTAAACTTACGGGATCTGGGGTCAAGTCTTAACATCACTGACAGGAGTAGCTGTTTTGCCGTTGACTTCAATGGTGTAGGGATGCGTGTCGTTTGAATGCCACAGAGGAAACTCTGAACTAATAATTATGTTTTCATATAACCTTAAGGATAAAATGCTTCTAGTTAAATACGTTACATAGATTTATAATTTTAAGAGCATATTGTTTAAGTATATATTAATTATTTATATCTAAGGTATTTCTTTACAATGTTTGAAGATACTGCCCTTGCATGTAGTCATAAAAATACGATCTTTTGTTGTTAATATATACATAAAATACTGTGAAGCCGTTGTTTTAAAATATTAGGCTTTCTAAGATACTTTGTTAGATCGAGATCCTAAATTTGTTGTTGAAAAGGTGAATTACATCAATCCATACAGCTGCCTCTAAAGCAGGTTCGTATTTTAGGGAAATGTTTTCTTTAAACATAAGAGCAGTCTTTGAGATAGCAATGTTAGAGGAAAGAAAAAAATTAATTAAGGAACTTTAGAGAGTACTTTAGTTAATTATATAATTGTAATCATCATCATTTAGTATCATCATATTTAATTTGTTTAGTGCAATGAATAAAATTTAAATATATCTCTTGAACGTATTGGCATAAAATTAGCTCAAAATTTATGGGGGAAAAAGGAGTAGAAATAATTGGATTCTTTGATAGGAATTTAGTCCTGGAAACTGTCTGTATATTCTTTTTTTTATTTTTATTCTTAATATAGGTTAGCACTTTGATTAAAGTAATTCAGTCTATGCACCTGAATAAAAAGAGGTGTTTGAAGATTAAAGTTCCATTTTGAGTACAGGATTTTGTATGTTCCTTGCTTCAGCTGATAATTTTACAACCATCCAAAATATGCAAGAAGGACTTGTAATGATTTATTTTTTTTTTTAAGGAAAAACATGGAAGCATCTATTTTGCTTTTTACATGTTCAATGACTTGGCTATCAATAGGGGAGGAGACAATTACAGAGATCACTAAACTGAAAAATAAATGGCAGCCTGTCTGCTGTAAACACCATATCCAACTGACTCAAATATTTGCAGAAGCAAGATCTTACAACAGAGTAGCCATTATTATGTAGTTCAGCATTACTTTAGATTTTTTGAATGAAGCTGTGGACAGTATTTGGAAAATTGAGACATCTTAATACATTTTTATGCATAGAGTACTGTGAAATGCACACAGGCTTTTCCCTTCGTTTTTGCTTTTTGCCTTGTTTGTGTATTTTAAATAAGGTCCATTGAAATGGGTAGTAATGTTTTATTAAAAGTTGGTTGTTTACCTCACAACCATTATCACAGAACCCTCTCCAAATCTCAGATGCACAGGCCTTGTACCCAGCTGCCTCATCCATACCTGCTTCGTCTGTCATTTGTAATAAAAGTCAATCAAAAATGATGGCTAAGATGGGGCCATTTTTTTAGAATGAAAAAGAGCAATAAAAAGAAATGGAAGAGAACCGTGGATATCAGTATGGTGATGTGACTCAGAATTTCTGTGAACTTACTTTCACTATCAGTGTCTTCTTTTTCTGTTACTCAAATTCCTCAACTCCTCTTCTAATCCACCTGTCATGTGGCTGGCACTGTAAACATATTTAGATGTCAGATTACCATTGAAATACCTTAATGCCGTTAAAAGTGTGCATCAATTTCTCTGTGACAGAAATAATGTCTTCCTACAGCTCTCATGCATGAGCAGCAGCTTCTGGAGAATACTTCTATGCAGAGACATAGTTGTAATAATAATAATGTGGACTGTTTATGATGCAAATTTTTTTAGTCACACAGTGTGCTACAAAAATCTCTCTTAGTAGATCACTTTAAAATAATACAATTCTGTTATAAATAAATCTTTATCAATGTATACCTTGGTATTCTGTTCTGGACAGACAATATTATTAGCCAGAGCTGTGAAATAAACTTCCCCATGTTTTCTTTCAAGTATCTTTCCTATGTTCTGCTGAAATTAGACTTCTATACATTGATATGTATTTAATAAGAACGTTTCATATTTTTCCTTCTGGTACATTTCCAGAGCTCTAGCATGCAGTGAAGGTTTTATAGTCAGTGTGCAGTGCAGCAGATGTCATTCCATTTGCCTAAGTCCTGCTGACATTTGGAGTTGTGGATTAATTGAGCTACAGAATGAAATTTAATTAAAATTAAATACAGACTTGGCCATTGTATCTGTTCATTTTTTACACTCTAGTGTGTACATTTGCAGTCAGCGCCATAGTTAATTTGTTTAATCAGGATGCTATGTGGGAGAAGCTGCACTTTGTTTTAAGCTAAAATTGTGGCAGATGCCAAGTGGAGCATCATTTCTATAATTTCATGTGATACACGTCGTGTAAATGATGCTATTGATGTGCCTCAGAACAACCTGAAGGGTGCAGATTATTCTATTTGTGAAGTTATTGAAAAAGAAAAGACTGTCTAAAAGGTGGGTTTGGGTTTGGGATTTTTGAGGTAAAGATTTTGTTTAGACTGATGTTTTAAGTACTCTGCTAATTTAGTTAGCTTATGAGGAAATATACTGGAAGTGAAAGAATTACAAAAGTGCAATTTATTCCTCTCATAAAATGCCATTGTTAGAGTTGGTTTAGCCTTGAGATAGATCTGTAATGGAAATGTCAACAGAAGGCATTAAAAAATGCCAATACTGGATTGTAAGAATTTTTTTCTTAATAGTTGCGTAGGTATGTATGTGGGAAGCATTCAGATTTTTTTTCCTTCTCTCTGACCATATTAATAGGTAGCAAATACTGGGTAAAGTAGAAGCAACGCTGGAGGGAATATTTATGGTTTCTGTCTTTATGCATTTAATTTAGGTCCATCTGGAAACACTTAGTTCTGCTCCTTTATATGTAGGTAGCACTAATTTTAGGTATTCTGACTCAATCTAAATTAGATGCCTAAAGCAGCCAAAGTAGATGGCACAAATACCTCTCTGTGTATTAAAATAAAGAAGACATTAGTAGACGCCATCCTGAATATTGCATAATAAACTTAGTGACACATTTCTACTGTGAAAACTGAGGACATAAAGTCTCTCAATTATAGTTTACTGGATGAACAGCCTTCTTAAAAACTGAGTCTGTTTTCTCAACTTCGTCCTTCGTTACTACAAAGAAAAATGTTCAGGCATGGCGTGCTTTTCAAAAGGCTACTGAAATATCCCAGGATATTCACTCAGTTTCCAACAACTTTTGTCTCAAGCCTTCCTTTAAACAGAGCAAGTATCTTTATATTTAACACATAATGAAGGATTTATGTCCCATGAACTTGTCCATTCTCCACTTGAATCCACGTAAACTTTAGGCATCCACAGCAATCTTCACTGCACGTTCCATGAAGAAACCCTCTTGTTTGGTTTTAACCTGCTGCTGTTCTCTGTGCTTGAGGCTGACCAGCTGCTATGTTGGAAGAGATGGTGTAAAGACCTTGGCTGTAATTCCAAGTTGCTCGAGGCTTTATGGACCTCTTTTGTATCTTTCTCAGCCATCTCTTAAATCCAGACTAATCCCACCTTCTTTGTACCTTATTCAGTTCTACTATTATTATTTTTTTTAAGATAGAGGGATGGTAGAACAAAAAACGCATATGGTATTCAACATGTGAGCAAGCCATGGATTTAATCCATTGCATAGTATAATACTTTTATACTCTTCTTTATTTTCCTGCTAAATCTAAATGCTTAAATTCCAAGGCTGCCCCCCCCCCCCCCCCCCCTTTTGACTCATCTTTGAACTTATATTTTCCCAGCGCAATTTAAGGCCTCAAGATCTTATGCATCGTTGGCAATAACCAGCTCAGAGCCCACTACAGTTAGGATTGAGATTCCCATGTACATCACATTTGTCTTTGCTGAATTTCATCTACCATCTTAACGCCCAGTAGTTCCGAGCCATAAGGGCTGTCTTGATTTTTGCACCATCAGTTCTTAACTTTACAACTTGTGTGCTGCCTCATCATCAAACTTTGTCATCTCACAGTTCACTCTCCCTTTTCTCATCATTCATTAATAAGTTAAACAGCATGGCTCCTTGTGGGATGTCTGTGGCACGCACCATGCAGGATGACCATCCGTCCTTACCTGTCTCTTGTGTTTTTAACCAGATTTATCCATGTTGCTACCCACCCTTTCTTTTCTGCCATGACTGCTTAGTTTCTTTACAAGGCTTTGGTGAAAGACTTTGTCAGAAGCTTTTGAAAACTGCAGCAGGCTATATTGACCAAATCTCGTTTACAAACTGGTTTGTTGATAGACATGACTTCCCTTTACGGGGGCAGGCTGACTCTTACCTGGTATAGCAATTTATCTATCTCTGCACAAATTCTGTTCTTTAGTATCCACTAACAGGGCTGGTGCACCCTTGAGGCTCACCTGTTTGCAGATACTCCCTGGAACACACGTCAAAAATAGGTAGCACATTTACCACATTCCAGTCCTTAATTAAGTGGTTTTAAGTGGCAGGTGGTTCAGCTATTGCATTCCTGAGCTCCTTTGAAACTATAACGCAAATACTGTTTTGTCCTGGCAATTTGATACCTACCTTTTTTTCTCCTTTATTTGCCACATAATGTTTTCTGCTGACATTCAATTTCAGATAGATTTTCTGCTGAGACCTTTATTAAGAAAGCTTCAAGTGTAGGAACCTTCTCAAGTTTTCCACAGCTGATTCAGAAGGAGAAAAAAAATCAGCAAAAAACCTGTGACATTTGCACATTGATTGTCTTCTAGCTGTGTGAACATTCAGGCAGAATTCCCGCTCCTGATGTGTTTGAAAACACATTATTGTATTGTAAGCTGTTAATGTTTTGTGGGCATTGTTCCTCAAACTCTCTTCTGGACTGTGTCACTCTGTTTTTATAACTAACTTAGCGCAGCTTATGATACTCTCTATTTTCAACTTTCAGAATGATACGTTCTTGCTTTTAATAACTTCCTTTCCCTCCTGTCTAATTATTTTAAGGTCTTGCTGTATCTGTCCTCTGAAGTGACCGTTTGCTTTCTGCATCCAACAAGATGTCCCTTGTCTTTGCACTGCCTACAAGGATTGAACTCTCTTAAGTGCCTCTCTCGGGGACATAAAGCTTTCTGTCTTCATCCGTAGCAGAGCTACAACATTGCTGAACTTCAGCACAGCTCTTTGAGGTGCAGCACAGGAGTGTGGTATTTTGGGGATTTGTCCAAGAAGGTTGAATTCCAGTGCACGGAGCTGCTGATACAGAATGGATTTTTGACAATAACATTTCAGATCATGTTTGGCTGGAACTTCCCGTGTTCCAACTTGTGCCCGTTGCCCCTTGGCCTGTCCTTGGGCACCACTGAAAAGGGTCTAATCCCATTGTTCTGACACCCACCCTTCAGATATTTACAGGTATTGATGAGATCCCCCCTCAGGCTTCTCTTCTCCAGGCTGAACAGACCCAGGTCTCTCAGCCTTTCCTCACCAGGGAGATGCTCCAGCCCCTGATCCCCTTGGCAGCTCTGCGCTGGCCTTGCTCCAGCAGTTCCCTGCCCTTCTTGCACTGGGGGGCCCAGAACTGGCCGCAGCCCCCCAGATGTGGCCTCACTGGGGCAGAGCAGGGGGGGAGGAGAACCTCCCTCACCCTGCTGGCCACACGCCTTTCCATGCCCCCCAGGGCACTGCTGGCCCCCTTGGCCCCAAGGGCCCGGTGCTGGCTCAGGGTCACCTCGCTGCCCCCCAGCACCCCCAGGGCCTCTCAGCAGAGCCGCTCTCCAGCAGGTCCCCCCCAGCCTGTGCTGGTGCAGGGGGTTGTCCCTCCCCAGGGCCAGGGCCTTGCACTGGCTCTGGCTGAATTCCCTGAGGTTCCCCCGGGCCCAGCTCTCCAGCCTGCCCAGGGCTCGCTGGATGCCAGCACAGCCTCTGGTGCATCAGCCGCTCCTCCCAGCTTGGGATCGTTAGGGAACTTGCTGAGGGGACGCTCTGTCCCTTCGCCAGGTCACTGATGGATGTGTTGAACAGGACAGGACCCAGCACAGACCCCTGGGGAACACCGCTAGTGACAGGCCTCCAGCCAGACTCTGCCCCATTGATCACGACCCTCTGAGCTCTGTTGTTGAGCCAGTTCTCTGTCCACCTCACTGTCCTCTCATCCAACCCACACTTCCTTAGCTTGCCTCTAAGGAGGCTTATGGGAGGCAGTGTCAAAAGCCTCACTGAATTAGAGATAGACAACATCCACCGCGCTCCCTTCATCTAGCCAGCCAGTCACACCATCATAGAAGGCTATCAGGGTGGTTAAGCATGATGTCCCCTTGATGAATCCATGCTGACTATTTCTGATTACTTTCTTTACATGCCTGGAGATGACCTCCAGGATGAAATGCCCCATCAAGTCTGTTGTTCTGCTCAAAACCAAGTCAAAGGTTGTTTCTTCTCTACTGGGCTGCTAAACAGACCACTCCATCAAACAACTGCTGACCATGTCTACAGATTTTCTCATATTATCAGCTCACAATATGATATTTTTCCAAAAAGTTCACAGTGTGAGAGAGTTGCCCCAGTCACCCATTACGACAGCATCCTCGCTGTCTGCTCTCCCTCAGCATATCACATGCAGTGTCACCCAATTCTGGTCAGATAGTCAGCAACATCATTCCAATACTAAGTTTTTCCCATTTAGATGTTGAATTTCAGTGATTAGAGGATCTATCTTCCTTCAGAGAGCTGCAGTCGAGACCAAATATGTTTGATTTCTCTAAGCAGACTGAGCCAGTATCACAGCCAAACCGGATTCTCAGCATCCCTCCAAAACTCTCTAACTGCAGTATCCATAAAAGTAGATGTATTCTGAAGATTTATCCCATATAACATTGGTTTCCTCTGCACAGTTGTGACCACTGGACTTTGACTTCTTTTACTGTTCTTATTTCTATCTTACTGCTCATTTGTAGAGTAACAAACAGGAACATGTCACTTTACAGACAAGAACAGACAACGCTGATGAAAGACTGTCCCCATCTTGGCACTTACAGACAAATTCAGAAAATGCCCTATAACTGAGTTTTTAAAAGCATTTTAAAAAGCATTAAAAGGGCTTATGTGTGGCTTTCTTACTCACGTGGTAAGAATGGGATTAGCAAAGGGGTTAACACGCTACTGGTGCTATTAAAATGTTGATATGCATCTTGATAGCACATGAATTAGGATTAAAGAAGGGTAGCTGGATGGAGGGAGACACCGTTCTATGGACTCAAACCTGATGGAGGGTGGAAAAGGAAAAAGACTTTACCCTGAGGGTTAGGAGAACCAGTAACACAGTAATTTGGAAGGGGCCATTGGAGTAAAAAACGTTCTTCCCTTTCTGTACAAGAAAGTGACACTGTGACCAGTGGGTACATCGCTGCATGAGAGAGTCCTCTTACAGTGAGATGTGTACTGAAATCTGTACTTCTTTTCAGTTGCGGACATGGAAAGGAAAGATTTGGTGATGATATAAATGGCATATGTCAGGAACAGGTGGCAGTCTGGATGAAAAACAGTGAAATAACAAGAATTATTTAGAGGATGCTGGGGTAATAAAGCTGGGTAGTGACCCAGCTGACAGAATGGTGGGTTTGAAAATAGAGAGAGATTTATTACAGGGAACAGAAAGCTTTTTACCTAAATTCCAGGCTAATAACATGACATTCAGGAGGAGGCAGTAGAGGGACAATTGGAGAGAAGACACAAAAGAAAATTGGCAAGGGGGGGTGGTTTGAGGCAGTGGTCAAAACAGAGTGCTAGGACTGACAGGAGGAACAGAGGACTGATATTGAGAGTAATAAAGTTTTAGATCAGAGGTGCAACTGTGAAAGAAAGAAGGGGAATACATGAAGAGACAAGACGTTACAGATACAGGCTGAAGATACCAGAGAAGAGCATTCAGTGGTATACGGGGCATGTGAGAAGATAGTTGTGGCATCAGAGGTGGGAAAGACACTGGAGAAGAATAAGACCACAGTGCTGAAGGTGAGAGTAGGAGGAATACAGTGGGTATATTTAGGGGTGTTGTTATGTACAAGTTATATAGCTTAAGAGATGCAAGAACACATAACAGGAATATTTTAGAATTTTTTTTTAACCGTTGGAAGGGAAGAGGCTAGTTATTCACCATGGCAAAGACCCTGTGTTCAGCAAAAGTCAGTATGATGTGTTTTTTTACCTCGCTGAAGGGAGACATTGAAGGACGATCTGATTTTAGGGGAAGCATCTTTCAGGGTATAGAAGCAGTGGTTCATTTAAACCCACAGCACAGTAGCCCTTGTAGAATGCTTTGTTTGTATACTTTTTTTCAATTATAGCTGGTTTGTTCATGCAACATCTATTGTTTTAAAATTTTGCTCATCTTAGTGTCACCTTATGATCTTGAGCTTCATGGTAGCTACTCACTCATTTTCCTTTTAAAGTTTTAAACCGATGATCAGTTGGAGTCATTGTGTGCCTTTTCATTCATCTATTCAGGATGGTAAAATAACCTGCACTTAAAACTGTTGCTGTATCACAGGCCTGCAAAGTTGTGGATGACTTATTTTGCAATCTACATCCTTTTTAACAACTTCAGAAATGAAGTCGTCTGCTAATACTGAATAGGTAGCCAGTAATTCTCCCTGGATCCATTCTTCACTCTTGTTCATTTAAGAGCAAAACTAATCTCTCACCTTTCCTCATTGCAAGCTTGCAAATATGAAGCTGGTTTAAATAAGCTTTACACTCTGTTTCACCTGAAAGCTGAACTAATTTTAGTGTCTGGTTTTGATGCTTAGAACTTTCATATATATAGGAGCATTACTCAGTGTGACAAAGCCTCCTTGTCCTGCCTTACACCCTGGCTCATGGTGCTGCGGGAAATACACAGATACACTTTTACATTAAGAATTGGAAACTATGATAATGTGAGACAAAAAATATCCTGCTCTTAGTCCAATTAGAAATTAATAATCTGCATGTATTATACCCCTTTGTCTAAGTGATATAGAGTCTAATACCTCTGACATTTGCTGCAGAAATTGCTCTGTGGGGTTCTCTGCTTCACATAATTTGGACTTGCCCCAAGATTATTTAATTATGGAAAAGAAATTTGTGCTGTCATTGAACCGGTGCTGGAGATTTCAAGTGGAACCAACATATGCTAAGCTTACATAAATTATTAAACCAGATTAAAGTTAAACTTTTTCCTTTTACACGTTGTGGATGGCCATGTGTCTAGTCTAGAAGATATAGTCAGAGCAACTATTCCTATCCTGGAGTAGCTATTGTATGAATAGATATAATTCCGATTTGCTTGTACTGAAAAAAATATAGTGTCAAAAGACAAAAAAATGGAATTTCAGAGCAGCCTCCTAAAAGTATATGATTGCACTGCCTAGTCTTAAATTTCTGTAAGATGGTCTTGTAAGGATATACTCCTGTTTTAATAGATTTTGTCAGGTGAACACTATGGGAACATTTTTCTGCTGTATTATTTAAGATTGCGCTGTTGGGCTTTAAAGTTGCATACTATCAGAATTGTTTTCATCAATCTTGAGAACTGCTACTGCAGTATAGTTTATTTTCTGGGGTTTTTTTTCTTGTTCTCTAGCATAACGTTACGTAATTCATAAATTATCCTGAGAAACCGACAGCCTTTTGTTTTCTCTCTAATAAGTATTTTAGTTTGGTGACCTCTGATCATTAGGCAGAATATTTCAGAGGAGAAGAGAATGAAAGTCTGTGAGAAATGCCATTCTTTGATGCCTTTGATGAAGAGATGCTTCATGGAGTCAGTGTGACACACAGCATGGGTGTAATCCTTGACTACGGGCTGACTTTAAAACATCATGCGCCGGCTGTGGTCAACTCTGCATTTTTTTAAGGGTGCTTTGGGGCTGCACTTTTTAATGATGTAAAGACTATTGCAAGACTGCAGACCTTCTTATATTCTATGCAGTAGCCATAAGGCATGGCTTTGTAATTGCACAGATGCGTTATCATTGTCTATGCTGTAAACTGTTCTGAAGAGTGTGTATGGACCGGGCAGAGACAATAAATAGAATTATAGCAGTATTCTTGTTGGAATACCTGAGAACAGAAACATGGGACTGTTTTTACTGACTCACACATTACTACAAGTCTTTTTAAACAAGTTGTGCCAGATATATGTTATCTCACCATCATGAGGAGTTAGTGTATGTAGTTCTGGCTGTTTGTGAGGTTTTAAGAAATTTTCTGTTAGTTTTTTAGGAATGGTAAATGGATATTTATAGGAAGGGTTTCTTTTTGTTAAGAAAATTATCATTTTACATTGACAGGCTGGCATGAAAAGAAGGAAAGATAATGAAGAGATAACTTTTGGAATTTCTAACATCCCCAAATAATTTTGGCCATGTAGTTTGTTTTAAACTAAGTTGGGCTCTGAAAATGCATGAGGACAATAAAAAATATTCACAGTTTGAATCAGACCCCACAAAGCGGTGTATTTATCTGAAGATAATGTTAATTGATGGGGTTTTTTTCTCCTTTCGTTTGTGTGATTGCTTTTAAGTCTGCAGATGTGCATGAGTCACATTTTTCTGTTAGTTTAAAATTTTACTTTTGAGGAAAATGAAAATTGTTTTTCTTCACTGAGGTAGAATGAACTATCTCAAGCCTTGAAAAATAATCATTGAAGCAAGTAATGCTCTACTACCTCTTCTAGGTCGCCAGTAAAGATCAGGTAGTTCGTTCTGTCCCCATGTCCTTTAAGTGATGTCTTCTTCTGCAGATGAAAGTGGAAAAAAGAATAGGCTTGCTTGTCTTCAGCTCTTCTCTTTTAGAAAGCCATTTTGATTAACTAAACTTTTGGTTCATAACGGTATAGCATGTCACATTCTGCAGGCCTTGTTATGATCATCTGGTTCAATAAACGTGCACCATCCCCAGGAAAACGATGGGAGAAGTGTGGGGTAATGTGTGTTCATTCACATTAAGCCATTAACACAGAACCATTTCTTGATTTCTGTCTCATAGACCCAGAGTGTCTTTCTCCAGCTGTGTCTGTGCTGCGGACTGCAAGATAGCAAAAATAGTGCAGGGATATTATAAACGAGGTACCTTAGGTACCAGAAGCTTAAGCAGTCTGGAGCTCCCCACAGGCTAATTTTCCTTACTGAAGCAGAGTAAATTAGCCCACATGAAGCTTGTGCTGCTGAGAGTAGAGTGCTTCTGGTATCCAAGTTAGTTCATCTAAAAATAGCTTTGGAAACTCTCTATTCTTTCCAAGCTGCTGTCTGGGCATGCGTTTATTGTCTGGTGGTGGCTGGGGCATGCATGGTGAAATAGTTAAAGATCAGAAGATACTCTGACTATCAGTAATTCTAAACACAGTTTAAATGGTCAAGGTACAATGTAGATGAATATAAACTTAATCTCCCTCTCAGAGATAATTGATATAAATTTATTAAGCATAATAAATTTTTTTAAAAAAATTTATTTATTAACCATAAAGTAAATGTCCAATTAACTCTAAATGTATTGTTTAAAACAAACATTTACTATGACTATTTGCTTTCATATGCTGGTGTTTCAGTAGATATCTGTATCGCATTTCTTTATGCTGGAATTAGAAGTTTTATTTTCATCTGAACTGTCTCTGCCAGCCTTCTGTTTATTGAAAGGATCAGTGATAGGAAAAAAAGACCCCAAACCATCAACCCTGCATCCACCAGTCTAATATATTGATATAACAATTTTTTATTAAAAATGTGATTCACAAAATAAAAGGGGCACCGAATATATGCATTATTTTTACGGTAGATGTAAAATTACAATGTAGGCTATAAAAACTAGAGTTTTTCACAGTGATGGCATAAGAAATGTTATCATTTTCCACTGCTGTATGACAACTTCCTGAAATCCATATTGGCTTATTTCTCATCATTTTCCCTGAAGTGTCTTTTTGAAAACATCCAGCGGTCTATGAAAGTGTGAACCAGTCTGTAGTTACTTAAATGTGTATACTTTGCTTTGCTGTAACTATGACATAATTAAAGCAAGGATAGTACAAATATGTCTCTGCATTTAAGAAGAGTGATTAGGGGAAGCAAGCATGAATACCGATTTTATTTCACCTTTCTTGTTGGACATCTTGTCTCGTGAAGTGAAAGTGTTTTGGTGATGCAGAGTACACCACCTTAAGTAACTTCTAATCTGAAATGAAGACATGCAAAACTATTTTAGAAAGATTTTGAACCTCTCTAACTCTCTGCAGTTATGAAGACTTGCTGTATTTCTGAGCTATAACAAGGAGATTTTTGTAAAATGTTCTTCATAGTAGAACTTGTTTTATGTAAGAAACATACTTAAAAAGCTAATTTCTTTTCTCCTTTCTGCACTGCAATCCACAAAGTGTGATTAATAATAGATTTAAATTTGCTAAGTGCATTTACTCCTTTGTGCCATCATAAAGAGAATCTATTACTGTAAAATTGAGGCTTAGTTCCAAATTGCGCCATTATGAAGTTTTCTTCCAGCAATGTTTTGTCTCTAATACACTTCCCTCATTGTAATTCTATTGCAAACCTGATGTCTAGCATCAAGTCTCACAATAATTATTTTAAATTGCTACTAGGAACAGTAGTCCTGGTGGGATATATTACTACCATTCTAACAAGATGAATTTCAATGCACTTGTAACCATATTATAGTGTATTATGAAAGAAAGAAAATCTTTGAGTTGTAGGTAGGCAAGCAGGTTCAGAACACTGAAAAATGATTTTTATCAACTTCTCAGTACTGAATGTTGCACTTTTATATTATCAACTTAAATTAGTATTAATTGTATATTAAAATTTATTATAAACTGTCACTGTGTAGTGGTTTTAAGTAAAACTTACCAAGGAGATAAGGTGCAGCTTTAGAAATGGAATTGTTGCTCTGCTGGAATTGCTACTGGACCCAAAGCTTGGAAGACTCCTGAACTTGTGCTAAGAACAAGTAAAAACTAAAAAGCAGTGTAAACTAAAGGAGTGCGCTGTAAGCATTCATTTCGAAACGACAGGAGCCGCGAAGCTCCGTGCCTCTACTTCATAATAACGTCTCAGATTAGCTCCTAAATTCATCTCACTTAGCCTAGAAACTTTAAGGCAGATCTTCACCGGTTGTTTTAAAATGAGCACCCAGCTGATGTAATATGTGTATGAATACAGTAAAGCACTGGCTGTAGATTTATTATACTGTGCAGTTCCAGAATTAAGTGCTTATGCTGTAATTAAATTATAATGGCTAATAATTTGCACACCAATATTCAGTATCATTCTAAAGTTCTAAACAGATAAATCTCTAATATCTTCATCTAAAATGAGTTCTTATGCAGCGGTACTCAGAAAACGGCTAAGATTTCCAACTTCCCCAATTTCATATTTAGGAAAGTCAGAAATGAATGTTGTTTAAGCAATATTAAAATAACCTCCCTGGGCAAACAAGAGAATAAGGCAAACTTTTACATCACTCTATCTTACAAAAGGAGGCGGGTGCCTGTATTTAGTTAATGTACGTGAGTTTTATGTCATACCTTAAAGCAGTTAAACCGATGTGAGGTGCATGGCAGCGGTCATTATGGGAACACACGCCATGGTCTCATTTCTCAACATCCTTTGCAAGAGAAGGCAAAATGCGCGCAGCATGTGGCAGAAAATCATCAATAGCTCATCACCTTTTGTTTTAAACTGGATGGGATTTATATTCTGAACGTGGTGCTGACAGCTGAATCCGGGGAAGGGGCGTGTTGTCAGTGGATGTTCAGTTGGCTACGCGTCCGTTTTGAGGGTGGTCGCATCATGTACAGGACTACCCGCAGTGACCTCATCCATAGATACAGCTATAAAAGACACACCGCGCTTTCTTGTTTTGGGGGAAAAAATGTCTGGGTGATGGAAAAATGATTAGAAACAGAAAGTGCTTTGAGTCTAATGGTCTGTTTTCTTTGACTGCTCACATCCCTTTTCATAAATGTTTTACAATGCCTTCCTCTTCCACCACCCATTTCTGAGCTGCAATCTTTTCTGTGAATTTAGGAAAGAACCTACAGTCCAAAAGTGTGCATTGAAGTTGTTTCTCTAAAGATGTGGCGTGGAAAAAAAGTGTGTTACCTTCTAACTGCCAATTAATTTTCAAACAACTGTTGACTTAAAGCATTGGTGCAATGAACTAGGGATGATTTTAGATATTCCTAACAGGATAGATTCTTGTATTTCCTTTTACTTGTTTCCGCTGTTACTTTAATTCCTTGAATCCTACATGCCTAAGGGTGTTTCAAGTGCAACACTTCTGTGTTTGCATGTTTGCATTTCATTTTATATATGTATCAGCTCACAGTTACCATGCCCAGGTTACTCATACACTTCAACACAGTTATAGAATGAGATTGTAATGTAACTGCATATCTTGCCTTCAGAAATTAAATCAAAGAAGGCAAAAAAGTATGGAACTCTCCAAATTTAAGCAGCAACGCCACATTTGGCCATCGCCTGCTGACTCGTCTGGTGAGGACACTGCAGACTAAAAATTGTTAAAATTGATTAAAAGAGCTCAGATCCTCAAAAGTATGGCCTCACATCCAGTGCGAAGTAAAGTTAAGGAAGAAAAGTAAAGGTCTCTGCTGGATCGAGGCTGAAGTATTTAGCACCTTGCAGAGCTGGTGCCATAAACTGAGGAGCGAATTGCCAATAACTATGCCGCTGCCATTGGTGTTGCTCCATTAAAAATAAATATGTAGTTTTGCTTTTGTGCCTTGCCAGCTTGAATTGCTGAAAGTAATTTTGTTTGTTTAGGAGAAGTACAGAACGAGTGCAAATGAGTGTCCTGAGTGCCAATGTCACGCAGCTCCGCCAGTATGCCACAGTCCATTACAAACGTACGACTTCTCGGTGGAGGTGAAAATAGTTCAATATTCATATTCTACCTTTTTTTATCTGCTTGAACTCTTAGTAGAAGCATTAGAAACTGCTTATGACAACTTATTATACACAGTCCTTCTAAAAGTTCTTCAGTGGTGGTGATTTGCACCAGCTTTGCTACGAGTCAAGGAAGCAACTAGGAAAATGCTGTACTTTCCCCCCTGCCAGCCCTGGCAGGCATAAATCACATTAATCCAGCCACCATCCATTAAGCATATCTTTCCGACTGAAAGTGCTCACCCCAGCCTCAAAAGGCCAGGGCGTGGAGCAGTACCGCATTGCCTTTGCACGGGTGTTTCAGTGCTTCTTGATGCTAAAGCACTACCAACCACTGCTCAAACTTATGTTCAAGTTTGTATGAAACATTTTGACAAATTATTATATTCAAATCAAGTATTGTACGGTGACATTTTTTTCCCCCTTAATTTAATTTCAGTGTATGGAGATTAGTATACAGATGTACATATTCAGAGATGGTGCAAAAGTAAAAAATATTTTTACTTTTGACTGGACTGAATGTATGGTGTGCCTAAGAGTTTGCTGCTAGGCAGAAGTCAAACTATGAATCTCAAATATTTTCTGATAAATAGAATGCTACCATTAATGCCAAGAAAAGGTGTATTCCACAGCACATTTCCTTATCCAGCAGAGGCTGTTGGAGAGAGATAAACAGAATTTCATCCGAGGCCCTCTGAGTGTTAATAAAGTAAAACTGAAGATGCAGAGTGCTACTAAAAACACTCTTAAGTACTAAATAAAAAATTCTGTCAGAATGAGCCCATAACGTCACCTCTTGGGATTGATCACATCCTTCGGCTTAAAATATGAAGTGAGCCTTAATGAGGAATTGAAATTAGCTTGGAAATTTTTAGTAATTCTTACTTCTTTGAACTTAGGAAAAGAGTAATTCATTTGCTAGTTCAAGGAGTAAGGCAAGAATTTGTGCTGTTGAAATGATTTTAATAGTACTTAACTTGCCAACACTAGATGGCAAGAGACATATTCTATTTAATGTTAGGAAAGTACTATGTGAATTTACCAATATGTGTATCAACCCCAGATTTCAAGAGTGTTGAATGGATTATTGTCCAGAGCTAGATAAATTTGAATTCTGCAGAGCTGAAATGTTGAAAATTAGATGCATGATGTATGAACCCAAATAATAGTGTTCCTGACGTAGGAAAAAGTGATGGAAATTAAACATCTACTTATGCACAGTGTGTCTGCACAATGTGCTGCATGCACCGCATGTGTTAGAATTTCTTCTCAGTTCTTTTTTTAATCTTTTATTCATAGCATTGCAGGTGATGAAAAATTTATGCCTTGAGTCTGGCATTGAAATTAAATGCAAAATGAAAACAGAAGCAGTTTATACTGACAGCTTAAATATCTTTATCTAGCATACGGTTGCACTATAAAAATCACTGGGTGACTTTTAAAATCTCCCACGTGCAAAAATGCAAACATTGTACAATAAAGGATAAAGTTAGGACTCTCTGTATATTAACAGAAAAGTTTCCATTCGTTATTATTCACTACTAATTTTTCAGCGTTTTTTCAGGTCAGGTGAGTGTGAATACAGATTCCTACATAGTCCAGCTACTGACACTGTTACCTGGTGTAGAGAAAACAACTGAGTTCTGCTTTACGTTTTATGAAGACAATGTCTATACTTATTTTAAATTGAATGAAAGTCAGGCTTCTTGTACTTGCATACTGCTAGACTAAAAGGTTAATTATTCAGGTGAATCAGCTCCTGGATTGTGACAGCCATGGTGCATGTATTCTGTAAGATGAGCAGGGTTACCAAGAAGCACACGTATATTTTTAAAGTGTCAATCTCTATAACACATACTTAGAAAAGTATAAAGTAGTTTTTTAAAAAGCTATTTTTACTGTAGGAACTTCAGCCGTGAATGACTATATTTAAAATCCTGTTTTATTTTGAGTCATTCAAAATCTCGCTTTTTGAGACTTGGGGTTTTTGTTGTGTTTTTTCTTGTTGTTGCTTTTGCTGTTTATGTAATGCCAGGTCATTAATCATCATTTTCAAATTAAAATTAATATAAAAAATTGCTATGAACTTTAGTGACGAGTGCATTATTTTGCATCACCAGATTGATGTACTAAGAAAAATAACCTATTTTTAAAATATTTTAATAACTAAAATGTGACATGTATAAGTCTATTTGCAGTCACATAGAGTACTAACAGTAAACTACCAATTACATTTTCATATGGGAAGCCTGTTCTCCAGGCTTACCAGTTTTACATCCAGTTTCTGATTTGTGGCTTTTTACAATGCCTTATATAAATGTTAGTGTGTATAATTATGCAGATAATTTTATACAATATTAATTGTGCTAAGAGTGTACTGAAAGTCTGTTTAATTCAGTAATTCATTTGCATTTTAATGATTCTAACAGCATAAGGTTACAGAGTAAAATTGAAACATCTCGGTGAATGTTACTGCAGTGTGAAAAGAGTTGAAGCTCTTATTTTGTGCTCTTAAATCTATTAAATATATCATTAGCAAAATCCGCATTCAAAAACGTTGGAGAGCACACGTTCAATGAGTTACCAAAATCAGCTGCAACATCTCTTAAAGTCCATTATAGAACAAAGGATATTTAAAACATTTTGGAATTTGATACCTCTGGCATTTGATTGCTGATTTTCATATGTTCACTACAGGCATTCACACTTGAGCAGATAATTCTGGTAGTGATGGCAGACTAAGTATATCAAATGCACTTGACAAAAGATGCTGAGATACCTTTCAGTGGGAGGAAGGAACATGAGAAACAAATACTTTTTTATTTTTTAATCAGATCTTTTAAAGACATGAGATACAATTTAGGTGGGGTGGGTTTTTTTTGTGCTACAGGAGTGAAAGTGCTAGCTCTCACTAATAGAGGGAATAACATATTCTGTTGATCTGTATCAATAGATTTTAAGTTAGCTGTGTAACATTTCTCTCATTTCCTTTATCATATACAGATTTAATATCAGCATGAATAAATCTAAATTGTTTGCTTCTTTCTTCCTAATTCCTGAAGCAATGTAAAAGCCTGGAGAGGTTTGAAGTGACAGGATTACAAGCAGTCTTTTGCATACATGGCCTTTAGGGATGAGCGGCTACCTTGCATCTAATAAACAAGAAAGTGAATTCGTTGAATAATGAATTAAGTGGCATAAGTTGTGATAACAAGGAGCAAATGTAACTTCAGACGAATGGTATTTGCTTTGTGTGGGGTTATCTGAGAGGGCTGATGCTTCACCAAGGGATATCGAAAAAAGGCTCATTATATTAAGATGTTCTTTCACAGAACAGAGCCTAAAATGCTCTTGCATTTTTTCCGTTTGCTGAGCTCCTTTGTGTGCCTCTATCAAACCAACCGTCTCCACCAGGGGGATAACTGGAATTCTTTTAGGCCGCTGATTTTTGTTTATAATGAAAATTCCTAGTGAGTTTTAGATGGGTCACCCAACAATTAAATAGAGATGTCTAATTGGTTGATACATATTAGGGTCAGCAGCTGGTTACAGAATAAAAGCTCGCAGTGCCCCACTTGCAGTGTTCTGAACCAAATTAAATTATTAATCTACTCCTTGTTTCAATGTAGCTTCACAGGGATCCCTAACCTGCCATACCGAATAAAGCAGAACTACTACTTTACATTTTCATTATGATGAATTATATTTTAAATTGCAAATACATTCCCATTTAGTTCGCACAGAATATCTCATTCGATACCTTGAATTTATTCCGGCAGTTAGTGTTTCTGTTTATTTTGTTAATTCTAGTTATTAAATGGACCTGGGGACTCATGGGCATACAGTTAGTGTAGATGAAGTATGGAAACAGTCAGAATATGAGAGTCTGAAAGAACTGAAAGGAAAATATTTGTTTTCTTCTACTGATACTTTTTAAATTGAGAAGGATTTTATGTGTTGAAGTGGGCTACAATTTAATTCACAATTAAACACAGTTGTCTTCATTGTGGCAATGAGGAAGCAGGTCTTTTACCTTTTCTGTCATCATATGTTTATTTCAATTCTGTGTTATTTAATTAAAGCTGATGCACATAATGTGTTAGAGTATACTTTCAGCAAATCGTTACTGTATGAAGGGAACTGTGTGTTCTCGAATAAAACTTGCAATTTTTTCTTTTAACAGTTACACTTCATAATTCGTAAAGAGCAACAGCTGAGATGAATCAGACTCTTCATTATTGTTCATTCTAGTCCAGTGAGGAAGATTACAACTTGAATTACTCTTTGTGAAATAATGGCAGGAAATATCCCGCTATGTGCTTTTTCATTATTTTTTAATTAAGCTTTTAAAGATACCTAGTCCAGCACCCGGCTGATTAAGTGGTCTTGGCGCTACATCCTGTTGCTTTTAAAAATATATGTATTGATATGTACTGCCTTTAGCGATAAAGAAGCAGGTCTTGTTTTAAAATTCAGTAGAATGAGGTTTCAGGCTTTAATGTCACATTAAATAGAGCATGCCACTTGTTGAGAATGGGACCTGGGAAAAAGGTGATCCAAAGGGGTTGTTGTTTAAGTTGTACCTTGAAATTTGGTCGGCTGTTCTAATGATTGTGCACAGTGGCTGACATCGGTGGCGCGCCTGGGCCGGTTCCAGTTGACACTACCGTAAGAGCAGGATTAGTCCAGCTGCGCCTGTGCGTGAGTCCTGTGCCACTGAAGTCATCACAAACGTAATACAGAATTGCAGTTTACACCTAAACCAGGCATTAACAGCTGTTCGTTATGCCGTGGATCCCCAAATGTGGAGGATCCTTTGATCACAAAATGGTTTTACTGACACTTTCAAACTTGTTATTCAGCTTTTGGATGACAAGTTTTAACCTTGCTTGATGTTGATGAGCTTGGCTTTGGTCTTGTTTCATTCGTGAGAATCTAGCCTTTTTTTCTTTTTTTTTTTTCCTTTTTTCCAAGTTCATCAAGTCCAGAGAAGAATCATGACGAAGTCAAACAAATAGTCGGCACAGTGTCAGATGAAGCGCAAAGTAAAGGAGGAGAAAAATGTGAAGCATTCATATACTTTCCTCAATTCTTACTGTATTAGCAATATTAATTTAGAAGAAGAATGGAAATTTCTGTTAAAAGTGAGGTTGCTGTCAAAAAGAAATTAGGGTATGTAAAAAGAATAGGCTAGAGAATAATGCAGAAATATCATTAGAGAAGTTCTGTCTCTTTTGAATGCTATTTCCCGTGGTGGATACCCCTCTCATGATGGATATGGCAGACTGGGGGGAGCTCAGAAAGAGTGATGCAGGGTTAGAAAGTTCATCGTGTACCTGAAAACAGTATTTCGTCAGACTTGAAATATGGGTGTAACTAATGTGTAAAGGTTATAGTCAGAGCTTCTCTTTTCACTATTAGAAAAGAACACAAGGGAAATGGGAAGGTGGCAAATTTAAAACTGGTATAAAATATATTTTCGTACAACAGAAAACTAGCCTGAAGGTGACTGCCACACAATGGTTTTAGTAAGCAAGTTAGGTCTTGGAAGGACAGAAAGTTTTTTTCTTCAGAACTGTGCATTTTAATAGGTTGTGATAAGGAAGGAACAAACTGGATAGATAAAATTAGCCTTGCGCCGTTCTCTAAGTAGTTATGATTGGAAGTAGTAGTTTGTGGAAAGGGATCTCAGCATCCTACATTTGGTTTCCTGTGCCTTCTTTCCCTTTTAAAATGTTTCTGGAAAAATTTTTGCAAAAGAAACTCCTCTTCCTAGCATCTTCTAAAATAAGTTCATGAATGGAGCAGAGCTTTGCACCATGCCCGTCTTCTGTGGCTGGCTAGCCCAGTGCCCCCTCCATACCCCTTGCTGTTTTCTGCTCTCTCCAAAACTGCAAACAATTTGCAGGTTGTGCAGATTATTGTGTATATTTCATACATATAATTTTGTTAATTTATCTTTCTGCACCCAAAGTAAGAATATTTTTGCATACCATCCATATTCTAAGACGTTTTAAACTGCTTTAAGTCGTCACTGATAGCGGCATTGCCACAGCAACAGACAGTTTAGGGTCGCTGTCCTTGCTGGGGTTCTCCAGTAGGTTATGTATGTCTTGCTAAGGCCCAGTATGAGATAACTGTGGTTTGGTTGATACCTACACTGTCTGTTTGAAATCTAGTTCACCTATGACCATGTAATCTATCATCACACCTCCTGGCTTCAGCATAAAACTACCCTAGCTTTTGGATAAAATAAAATGGGTTTTAGCTCTTGTCTGCTAGCCTCTCCTTGATAAGGGACGAATTAAAGAGAAGAAGAAAAGTTATCATTGCTAGGTAGATAGATCAAATAATCAGCTGTCTGTATTATACTTTAAAACCTTGATATATAAATAGTTACAAATGTAATATTACTAAATTCAATATGACTGCTTTTTATCAGCCTATGAGCTATTGGAGAAAAGGTTCACTTCACATGGGGTAGAAGATTTTGAGTTTTTATATATTTTCTTAAGTGCCTGCTCCCTAAGAATGATGAGAAAATATGACACTGTTAGATTTCAGCGATGTATTAGGAACTTTTCTCAGCTACGAGTGCCGTAGTATATAAAGGCTAGCATAACATGTATGGATCCAAAAGAACCATTGAAGTCTGCAATGCTTGTATGGACTAGTTTTTATTTTCACCAAAATATCATTCTTTACAGGGATAAGATTTTGGATTGTTTTTGAACAAGAATAAATAGAAGAGTCCGGTCAGAATCAGAGTTTCCAAAGAGTAGATTAATCAAAAGGAGGATTGCTGAGAAATTAATTGTATTTCTGTTCTCACACATAAAAGTACTATAGTGCTTAGTCTTTCTCATCCGTGATAATCTTTATTTAGACAATTTTTATCAACACTGAGAATTGAAACTGTTGTTTTTCCAAACCAGAAGGTTTTGAAGCATTTTCAAGCACAGTTCAGTATAGAGCATCGCTGAGCTGATCTTTGTATGGCTCCTGTTCCATTTTCACTTAAATGGAAATGTTTCATTTGGTTCATTTTAGCAATGTTGCACTTCAATCTCCTGTTCACTAACCTAAAGATTCATGTTCAGCATAAAAATCTTCCCCATAAGAAATAATGAGAGATATGAGGCATTCAATCCACAGTCCATCTAAGGTGTAGGAGCAGCTCAAATGAGCTTACATTATTGCTGAACTGACGTAAGATGAAACAGTTGGATTTAATCAAAATAATGGACAGAAATGGGACTTCTTTTTATTCTGTTCTTCACTTTAAAAGTAAGAAATTTCAGTGAAAAAAAAAGTCTCCCTGTGAAGGACTTAACTTTTGCTTAAACAACATTTTCCATCAAGATATGTTTTCAGTAGAAACGATGAAGTTCCATGTCAGCTCTACTCATTAATGATGGTTAATGTTATCAGTGTTTTTCATTTTGATCAACGCTTGTAATTTCTAACTTGCTGTTCATTTCAATGATGTTTTTCTAAGTAGCTCTTTGTGACATTTTGAGAGAAATCTGGAATGTTTCCATGATTATAAGTGTAACAGTGTTATCAAAAGTAGACAGATCTTGTACTACTGAATACCCGTAGGTGTGTTCTGAAAGCAAGTTACTCATAACGATGATGTTATCTCAGTCACTTCATTCTCAAAAAGTTAGTGCTAATTAGAAAGGCTGGTGTTTGTTTCCCCTCTTGGCCAAGAAAACAGCTCAAAATAAAACATTTAAAGTTAAAAGCGTGAGTAGGAGAAAGCAGACTTTCCTATTGAGTTTGATGAAGATACAGTTCCAGAGACTTGTGATTCTTACTCAATGCGACCTGCAGTATTAATAGCCACGTGGGCTTCTGACGAAAAGAACCCAAAGTTCCAATACCCAGCAGGAAACTTTTGTCCTCTTTCTTTAAGTAGAATTTCTTCTGGACTGGAAGAGAAATTTTGCTTACCACCATTTCGCTAAACCATACCTTCACTTGCGATAAACGTGCTGTGATCAGGTGATCAGTTTGATTTTCTACAAGTTCATGTATCTCATTATAACTGCAGTTGTGAATGACGATTTCTTACCCAGGGTCTTGTTTTTGTCATTTATAACATGCTGAAGGCCTGTGAGGGGGTTCTTTAGGCCACCCTGCTTGGGATTTTCTTTCCATACAAGCCTTGAAGAGTGAGAGATGAATACTTCTAGGATGAAAATTGGTACAAGCCCTGATCGTTGAGGCAGTTCCCATCCTCATCCTCTCTTTATGGATGATTCAGAAAGAAAATTGCCTGCCTGAAGATTTGGCAGAAGTGCACTGACTAAATTATGATAAAGCACCATTGGAATGTACCAAATCCTGATAGTTTATTTTCTATTTTCTAACTTGCTGATTTTTTTCCCCCTGAAAATGTATAGAATTAACTTGAAGCAACGCATTACACCACTGTAAAATATTAAAACAAAAAAATAATTAAAATGTCTTCTGGCCTTATGAGTCCAGAAATGTTTTCAAACGCCAACTAGTTGATACTAGCTGATAACTCTGCTTGGCCTAATGCTTTAAATGAGATGGATTCTGTCATATTGAAAGAAGCAGGTTAGTAACAGGACCAGATGCTCTGGGCAGCTGAGTAAATCCAACACCTTCCTAACCTGGGAGGTTTGCAGTAAAAAGAGTAATAATATCAAGCAATAGTACAGTGTTTATACACTGTAACTTCTTTCAGTTTGGGAACTGTCAGCATTTTAGAATTTTTTTTAACATTAACACCACTACTTTATACATAATTAATTTAATTCTTTGGAGAGGGTAGCTCTTAACTAAAACTTAAAGACATGGAAAGATAATATAATTTGCCATAATTGAATTTTGCTTAGTTTTTGAAAACAGTATAATAAGATGCCTAAGAATTCTGAAAATGTTCTTTAGCAGCATCCCATGCTTTTTAGTTCCGCAGGTAGGTTTGGGATTACCACAGTTTCCTCTTTTGTTTTGTTTCAAGCTCAGAAAATTCCTCTGAAACCTCATGATAAACAGCGCAAATGCTCTCCTTTATTTTTCCATAATCTTCCTTAAAATAAAATATGATTTTGCAGTAACTAAATAGCAAGTTTGATGATCTCAAATGGTACTTGATAACATGCATGCTGGATTTTAGGTAGTTCTTTTTAATTTTGTGGCTAGCAGGAAGCATACCTTACCTTACCTTACATTTTTACAATCTGTGGAAGAAACCATCAAGCAAGATGTGCCTTACTGCATGTTAATCTACCGTCAACTGCTCTGATGTGTATTTACCTCTTGCATGTTTTCATGAAGGTATTGAGGCTTGGTCAGTTCATAGCATTCTGCAGCTTTGTTAGGTCTCTTGACTCCCCGCCTGGATGCTATGGCCAGGTTATTGATGGCTACAAAGGAAACTCCATCAACCCTGTGATCCAGGAGTCCCTGTCACTGAAGGGACCTCTTAATCCTGCCTTTTCTGCTTCTACAGCAGAAGTGCAACAGTGACAGGTTTACATTCATCCCTTAATTTCAGTTTTACTATTTTTTTTCTGAATTGCAGAATAAAAGCTAAACAGATGTAGCCATTTTGTTCCTTGATATTCACATCTTGATAATGCTTTATGAGCAGCAATCTTTATTATGACTAGGTATTAAAAGAAAAGAATGAACCTTCTTAGCCAAGTCAGGTATGTGCCCTTCTCTGAAGAAAAACAGAGTGAGACTGGAATTGAGAGATGTTTACCATAGGAAACCATCTTAGGAAGTTATAGACGGAATGTCAACTAGTGCTATTTTACCTTAAAGAATGTTGAATCTTCAATTGTGTTTCGATAGATTGATAATGCCAGCATTATTATTCTCCTAGTTTTCTCATATGGCAGATGGTTATGAAACATTTGTTTTCTTTTTGCTGGAAATCCAGTGGACACTGAGTGAAAAAATAAGGCACTTCTTTTCAAGCATTCAGATAGGTCTAGTAGTCATAATTAATAACATTTCAGGCAAACAAATAAATATACTGGATCTTAAAATCAAGAGAGAGAAACTCATATTAAAACGAAAGATATTCTTTGACATATCCAAAGTGGAGAAGTAGTGTTTCTGCTGCAATTTTCTTTCCATTGTAATGATTGATTTCTGTCACTAGTTTTTAAAACCTTTGACATGAAGCAACCAATTTCTTCTGTTTAAATTATTTTGTATCTTTTATAATAATAATAGTTGCTCTCACCAATCACAGGGAAAAAATGATTCCTTAATTTGCTAGAGAACAGAAAGGTTTTGTCAAGAATTAAGTAACGGGTAGGTTTATATTGTTTCCTGGTTGGAACTGGTAAGGTCTTTCTGAAAGATGTCTGAGATCTCTTTACACTGTTTCACTTAGAACTGATCAAGAGAGTTAAATCAGACATGGACCTGACACTAATTTCACAAAAAAATTCACAGATCACAATAAGCATATCTCCGAAAGAAGAACAAGAAATATTAGAATATATATATTCTTTATCAATTCTGACAGTACAGTCTTAGAGTTATTAAAAGTCAAGGAACTGAGCAGATGTCTAGCAATGCTGAATTATACAGTCTGAATAACTTTTATAACTAGCAGATCCAGTGCAATCTTTTCTTGACTGTTAAATGTCTGTCAGTAAATCCTGATGCTTAATATCAAGTGGTTAACAGAGCCAGCTGTGTACTGTTCATGCTTAATAGAAATGAAAAAATTGAAGATTAACATGCAACGTGTAAATTTCACTGCTTTACTGAAATTATATGACATATAATGGGTTTCATTGTATTTTTAGTGAATATTCAGAGACATCAGCAGTGGGTCAAGCATGTTGGGAAATGACTGCAAAACACCCTTGCTAATTTCTGTCTCTTTTTTGCAAACAGAGACCTAACAAGAGAAATTATTCTATTGACCTTATAGTACTCTGGACCGTATTTTTACTTTTTAGGAATTACAATAATTGATGTAGGAATGCATGGATATAATTTTATTGGTTTGTCAAACTGTTTAACAGACAGTGCAAGTTTTGTCCAAGATTTTGTGAATAATTTGCTTCCTTGGTATTACTATGTACATACCAGGAAATAGTGACAACTTCTAACCTGCATTTTGAACTCCAGAACACGATACTTAAGGTACCTGTCCATGAAGAAATTCAGATAGGGTAGCAGATAAGTTTCCAAAATAAGTGTAAGGTATATAAAACATAAAAGGTTTTACTGCAGTATATAATAGAAAATTTGGTTTACACTAAGCTCTTGATTTCTGCTGCCACGATTGCAAGGCTCCAGGCATGAAGGCATGAATGATGATTAGCTAAAATAGTTTATAAGGGTTGTTTCTGATAGTATTACCACAGAGGGGGAAAAACAAAAAGGCAAACAAACCAGAAACCTCTGATAAGAATCACTGAATCATAGATTGGTTGGGTTGGAAGGGAACTTAAAGATCATCTAGACCAACCGCCCCTGCCAGGGGCAGGGACACCTTCCACTAGACCAGGCAGCTCAAAGCCCCGTCCAACCTGGCCTTCAGCACTTCCAGGGATGGGGCACCCACAGCTTCTCTAGGCAGCCTGTGCCAGCGCCTCAGCACCTCACAGCGAAGGATTTCTTCCTCATATTTAATTTAATTCTACCCTCTTCCCGTTCAAAGCATCACCCCTTGTCCTACCACTACATGCCCCTGTAAAAAGTCCCTCCAGCTTTCTGGTAGGCCCCTTCAGGTGCTGGAAGGTGGCAATAGGGTCCCCCCACAGCCTTCTCTCCCCCAGGCTGCACAACCCCAGCTCTCCCAGCCCGGCCTCGCAGCAGGGGGGCTCCAGCCCATGGATCATCTTCATGGCCCTCTTGGACCCGCTCCAACAGGTCTATGTCCTCCCTCTGTTGGGGGTCTCAGAGCTGGATGCAGCACTGCAGGTGGGGTCTCACCAGAGAGGAGCAGGGAGGGAGAGTGACCTTCCTGGACCTGCTGGTCACAAGACATGAATACAAGACATGAATCAACGGGTGCCAAAATTTTGTCGCAAACTGGGTGCCATGTTACCAACACTTTATCTTAAAAGTACCAATGAAATCACACGCATCTGTATGGATTTTCAAGAGCAGTGGATGGACCTAAATAGTTTGCAAGCAAGATTTCTAAGTTTAAAGCTCAGGAAGAAAATGAAAGGTTAGACCTAACAGAAATTGGATGAATTCCACAAACCCGCTGTTCAAAGATCTATTTGATCTCTTATCAGCTGATAGGTATAATGGATCAAACTAACACAAGCAGCCACACTGAGAAGTTCATGTACTCTAGTAATTCCCTTTTATTTTATAAAATAAAACAATATTTGGTGTATGTTTATATTTAAGAATCAACTTACAGACAAAGCACTGGGCCATAAAGCCATACGAGCAGTAAGTACAAAATTGCTGTGACTATCACCGTTGATAATGCATTAGTAGGCAAAGTAGGCAGATTAATTTACTTACGGTAAGCTAAGTGCATTCTTGGCTCGTAACGGGAAATCATTTGCTCACTTAAGCCAGATATCTGACTTTTGACGGCAAATGTCACTGCCTGGATTTCCCTTTGACAGTTTGGCAACCCTGCACCCCTGTTATAGTATCCACTTATTTGTCTTGTTTTCAGCCAGATTAATCCATTCTGTTTTGACAAGAAGACTGATGGGTAATTGATAACTGTGATAGACACAAACAGAAGAGTTGGATGCTGAATAATTCAGCACTTTTCAGTATCAATAAGAGAACAGGTTGAAGAATTTGTGTCTCTATTTACACTTAAACTAAACTAAGTCAGCCCAGACATTTATGCTGCCAGTCTATCAGAAAACCAAACAGTGTACATTCGGTTTCCACCCGACAAAATGTTTTATAAGCTTGTAACAATATGTGTGAAGCTGCCAGAATAATAAATAGGTACAGCAGCCCATGCATGCTAATGTTATGTTGTAAGCAGTTTTGTTGACAAGTGCTAATACTTCTTTCATACTATCATCAAAAGCAGCTAATACAACAGCCATTATTTGCTGGCTTTCCAAGCAAGACATGATGGATTGTGACCTTAATATGGGTTAGCCGAGTTTTGAAAGTTAAACAACTTGCAATAAATCATAGAATTATTACAATGCAGTTTAATTGGTTAAGGACTGTTTATTTCCTAAACAGGGTGAAAAATTTCTGTTTCGGCACTTTTAATTTGCAAAGTGCATTTTCATTACGAATGGCAGTTTAATATTCTGCTCTTTTGTCATGCAAAATATGCAACACACAGGCAATCTATTAATTGGACAAAAATGCATTGCAAGCGTAAATTATCCTTTATATCATCACTTGTGAGCTTTTACATCTATTAAATGCGTTAAATGGAACATAGTTAAAGGTTTTACAACTTGCAGGTTAGTTCTGAAATCTAAGTCAAGCTTCAAGATGATTTTAATGACCTTTATTTTTAGCAAAGTAAAGTAATTAAGTAGTAGTAAATATAAAGAACGATTTAAGTGATACTATTCTTAAGAAGTAAGTACACTGATTCTATTGATTAAAAAGTCATAGAAATTTTAATAATTGTCTGTATTATTTCTTTTGTAAAAATAGGGGCTTTTTTTCTGCCTCCTTTGTTTTCTTTCTCTAAACCAAAATGCCAAATATTGTAAAATTAATTTATACAGAGTGATTCAGTAAGAAGCAGAAATTGCAGTAGCTTTCCAAAGTTTTGCAGCATTTGGAACTGATTTGATACATTAATAGTAATTTTGGTCATAATGGTAATGGAAAGCTTTGTCTCGGGATTATTACTGGTCAAAGTCTGAAATACATGAGAGAGAGACCACCATTCATCCACCCACATGGAACTGAGCTCATGTTATCATTCATCTGTTGGGGTTGGGTTTTTTTTTGCTTTAAAGGCAGCATTTTAACTATATCAAAGAGAACTGCTTCCGTTGCGCTTTATTGTGCCAACAAAACTGATCCTTGGATCAGTTAATCATTGGATCCATCAGGCCCATTATTAACCATTTATTAACCATTATAAGCAGATAATTCATGCACCAACGTTCCTCTCCTTCACAGCATTGTCTGTGATTTTCCCTATGATGTATTGCAAGATACTTATCAAAACCTACAGATGTTCTGGGAAGTGTTATTGGTCCCACTGATGAATGCAGCAGTCACGGATGTGCCTTAGGATAGCAGACAGGCAGATGGGTTTGGCTCTGTGTTTCTTTCACCTTTATGGGTAAGTTGGGAGGGGGAAGCAATGTGGAATAAATTTACTTGATGAACCACAGCTCCTGGGTTTGTTCATCTAACCAAGAACAAGTAATAATTCATGACTACTGGGATTATCAGCGCCAATGGACTATGGGGTGGATGAAGACCATTGTGCCAAAGTGTGCGAAGTTATTTTCCAGGAGCTGCTGTGTCAGAAAGTCACTGTGGGATTTCCTTGGTCAACTTTTCTAGCTGGAAATTTACTACCCCTCACTGCCAGCAGCCGATAGCTAACTGATTTGGTAGATTTAAATATGAATCTTGTGAAGATGTTTGTTATAGTTGGTCACAAAATTTGGACCTGCCATCCGGGATTGCTGTGGCAAATACAAAGAGGTAGTAGTTTGACCAGGACTGAAGTTGTGTGTCTAGCAAAATAATCTTAAATTATAATGAACAGAGGTCCTGGAAAACATTGAGTAAATTTATATTTATTACACATGTTTTATTATATACTTATACCTGCCTGTGTCAATATCCACTATTTTAATCTCTTACCTGTTTTATATTTAAACTGTTGGACGTCCAGTTTTCAGCCCCAACTCTTTTTAAAACACTGCTTTTGTAGCCAACGGCCTCTAAGCGCAGAGTATGGCTTGTTATATTCTGAAAAGGACAAACCTGTGCCTGATCTCTTTCCAGTATTGCATGTTCTTTGGTTGTAACTGAAACCTTTTGCCATGATTTTCTATTTCCCTGCCAAACTCATTTACCGTTGGATGACACCCAGCTCTCAATTTCATCAGTATGCATTTGCCTCTTTGCAAGTTGTCAAATGACTAGTCAAGCCTTAAAAAACGCCTCTGGAGAGATATTTTCAGGTAGCTGAAAATTAGCAATAGCATTTCTACCTGTGGCTATGAAAGAGAGTGTGAGGAGTAATGATTATCTGATAGCAAAGAAAGGCTGGTTGACAAGTTGTCTGGGTTGTCTCCCTGACCATCACTGACTGCTGAACCTGTAAATCAGTACTCCTGACAATTAGCAGCAGAATACTGTGGACATTGCTAACCACATCTAATGATTTGTTGCGGGTATCAACACGTGATTCTACTGACATTTCTTTCACTAAGGAGACCACCACGAAAGGGTCTGCTCCTTCCCAAACCTGTACTTTTCACACTTGTGCTGGTTCAACTCATGTCAGTGCTGTGAGGCTGCCTCAGGAAACTATCCTGAGTTAATCTTGCAAAAACAAGCAGGCAAGACAACAAGCCAAACAGAAAACTGAATAAGCCATGGAAAAATACCAAGATTTTTCTTTATCACTAATAGAGTTCATATCCCAAACAGTGAGAGGCATAATGCAGCACGTGCTGATAAATATACAGTTTCTCCATTAAAAAGATGTAAGAGATCCTCCATAAGCTTCTCTCTCCTTCAGTCTAGATTGCTTTATTCTGGAAATTCAGTGTGCTGTCTTTATCAGCTTGGTGACTTTTTAGCTGCTGACAGTCTTTGTCGGGAGTAGAAAAGAATCAATACACAGACTTCCTCTGGTTTCTGTTCCATAGGGATTTTTGAGGGATTTTTCTTCTGTCTGCGCTGGGAGTTGAATCTGATTTCGAGAGAAACCCTTCTGATCTCATGACTGCCTACAAAAGAAGCCAAACGTTTCTCTTGATTCCAAGGGTCTGAGCAATATGAAAGTCAGGAGTGAGGAAGCTGGAGAAGCCAAAGGGTATATCAAACAGAAAGATAAGGTAGAAAACTTTATCAGAGGCCAGCATAAGGCAGAAGCTTCCCGGACGTACGTGCTGCAGGACGAGATGATTTCAGGGCTGGAAAAAGAATAATTAGGACAGAACTTTGGGTGGATGAGTGGGGGTAAGGGTAAAGGAGGCAATGTTAAACTTCAGCCTGGTGCCGTGGTGAATAGCAGAGAACAATCAGCTTTTGCATACCTGGGGCCTGCTAACCCACTCGTCAAGAGGATTTCCTAGTCTCCAGCACTACTGATTGTGGCCAGGTGTCTGGTTGGAGAGCTTTCCTTCCAGGCAGGATCTAATAAGAGCTGACAGCGGCAGTTCAGGGAGGTCTTGGAGCCTTGTCCTTGGAAACGTCTGGAGTTGTTTCTTTGGTTTGAGTCATCAGTGACAGAGGCCATTTTCTTCATTTTCTTATCATAGTATGTGATTCTGATAAGCACTGTAGACATTTCTAGAGGCTGTTCAAGTCCAGAGCCTCTGAAGGGGGCCAGCCAGCCAGGTGGGGGACACAGGTCTTACAAAGGGAAGCTAAACATGAGGCAGTGGTATATACCGCACCATAATGGAAGAGTTTTGGATGCTACACAGATAAGAATGGGCCAGATGTTAAAGCAAGCAAACTCTACAAAGTGATATTTTTTCCCTTTTCCTGGACTAGGTGATTTCTAGTAACAAAAGAAGCCAAACAATTTTGTTTAAAATATGCTGCTTGTGTAAGGCATCCTGTGAGAAAGCTATGTTACTGAGAATCTTTGACTGGAAAAAGCCTAAGACAATTATTTTGGGGGCTGGAGGAAAACTATGAGGCTCTGCAACTCACAGAAAGAAGTGGCAGGTCCCTTTATTTGGGTACCATGAAGAGCTACTCTACAAAGCTGCCAAAAATGTACTAGATTTTTCTAGGGATTTAGGGCCATATTTGAAGGCAGGAACATACATAATTTCTGTGTGCATAATTATGGAGAAACACTTCCAAGATAGGATACGGGAATTACAAGCCCTGGGTTTTATCTGTGCTTCAGAAATGTGAGGAAAATGTTATCCTGGTACTACCATGGTAATTTCTGAAGGTAGCTTTTTGTATATTTTCTGTTATTTTTTGGGGGTAGGTTCTGGTATGGGCCAAGAAGTAACTCCTTGGATCTTTGTAACATCAAGCTGAAGTTAAAAACAGGTGTGCTGTATTGTGCCTGGTCTCTCAAAATGAAAAGAACTCTATTTCTGCCACAAAAGAGCATAAAAAGTTCTGTTTGCTCCAAAAAAGAGATATGGTGAATTCTGTTCTGCAACATGTTCTTATAGGACTTTTAGTAATATTTTTATATGCTAGATAACTCATATATATACATGTCGCAACATAGAATAAAACCCAGCACAGATTTACTTGATTTTTGGGACCAGAGATTGAGTATTTTTCTTAATATGTTACCTACCTTGAAAATGTGGAGGGTTGCCTTATCACTGTGCTTTAGTGTGCAGCCCTAAATAAACTCTGACAATGCAAGAGCTTTCTGACTAGATAATACTACGAACTGTTTTTCTTGCGTATCTTTTGTTAATGCAGTACTTTGGTTTGTTGTATGTGCTTATGAGTGTGGATTTTTATGTGCTTACGTTAGGTTTGGTCAATGAGACTGTAAAAACCCATAACACTTTCAGAAGACCTAGCCATGGCTCCTTGAATTCAGTTGTCATGGCATTGCACTAACAAGTTACTACAAGTAGTTTTCCTGTAACATCATCTTTACGGAGAAAAAATTGTCTGAAAAAATAGAAATCGTCTTATATTCTACTGAAGACACTGAGTTCCTCTAGAATTTCATCCATGTAATAATGCTGTCCCATACGTTACTGAAATTTGGATCCTCATGACTAATTTGATGTCCTTTGAGAGATATAGGTGAAATGAATTGTAAAACAAGCAGAAATACAATATCAAAAGTGCCTCAGAGCATGCTGCTTCTGGATTTTGGAACCGATGTGATAAAATATTCAATCTATCAAAAAAATCAGTCAGAAAAGTTATTTTACTAAATGTAACATGATACAGTTTTGCAGTTTGTATCTTCTGCCTTATGTATCCATTTTTTAAGCTGTTTTCAACAGATTTAGCCTTGGTCATGCAAATTACGCTGCTTCACAACATACAGTCCAAAAACGACTTGCAGGAATGTAGCGTGCAGTTGGTTGTCAAAACGAGGTTATTAAATCTGTGCTTAATTTTATCTCTTGGTATAAGTGGTGACATCCTTGTAAATTTAGAGACGACTGTGCACTGGTGCAGAGTAAAAAAATTTCAGCCAATCGTTTAATTACTAAAACCTGCAGGACAGAGCTTCTGAAACTCTTTGATAGTTTTAAGCAAATTTGTCTGATGGACTTAGCCATGAAACAGGGGGATATTTATAGTGCATATCAAGTGAGGCCCAGCAGCACTCACCAACCGAGCCAGCCAACTGAAGGAATAATTTCAGTCCATTCACCAGTTCATTCTTAAAGGTGGTCAGAAGAGAATCCCTGTGGAGACAGTGAGTAACTGTTCGGACTTCCCAGTTACACTTCAAAATGCAGAGTGGCACACAACATCATAGAATCACAGAATCACAGGATGGTGTGGGTTGGAAGGGAACTTTAAAGACCATCTAGTCCAACCTTCTGCCATGGTCAGGGACATCTTCCACTAGATCAGGTTGCTCCGAGCCCCAACCAACCTGACCCTGAACACTTCCAGGGAAGGGAAATCCACAGCTTCTCTGGGCAACCTCTGCCAGTGCCTCACCACCCTCACAGTAATTAATTTCTTCTGCATGTCCAACCTAAATCTGCCCTCTTGCAGTTTAAAACCCTTGCCCCTTGTCCTGTCACTACAGGCCTTGGTAAAATGCCTCTCTCCATCTTTCTTATTAGCCCCCTTTATATACTGCAAGGCCACAGTAACATCTCTCTGGAGCCTTATTCATGTAAGGTGTGAGTCTATTACATCAAATTAAGTTTACACTGACTATGAATAAGAAAAGCTATAGCTGGGTGAGATTTGATCAGATCTTACACAAGACTGCAGGAAAGTCTGGGTTCTTGCAGTGGTTTTGAGGTCTCAGGATATCCCTTGCTGCTGTCAGAGCTGCCTTGTGCACAGAAAAACCCTCTAGCCTGGTCACCACAGGTTAAAGGCGCTGATCCGACGCAGGTCACCGTATGCATGGAAATATGTGCTCCTATATAGCAGCAAATGATTATATCCGTGATTTTGGTATTATCAGAGCCCTTACTGCTATACAAAGATTTTAATGCTATTTCAAGGAAGCAAAATAGACATTCTTTTATTGCAAAAATTTGCATTGAGGAATATTTTATTTGTATCTTACATTTTAAAAGTGCCATGGCAAGAAATGGGTTTGATTTTGAAGAAGAATCATTTTGAATAATTAACCATGAATTACTCTAATTAGAAGAAAATAATTATAGGTTGGACATAGCTGCTTCAAATGAGATGTATGGAGTTAGTGACTATTGGAAAAATAATGCCACCTGATAGAAGCTGAAATAAATCTAAAAAAGAACTTTCTCTTACAGTCAGGAATTAACTATGGTATTTTAAAATGTCTCCAATTTAAAACATGCAAATTTCTTCTAGACAGAATTATTAGTAGGACTATATTGTTGAATTACAAAATCCTCAGTGTAATAATTAAAGAAGGTAGTTTTATCCTTTAAAAGAGAGTTGTGATTAACTCTTGTCTTAATACCTGAGCTCTTGCTCAGAACTACTGAGAATACTATAGGTAACTCTTCAAATCATAAAAAGGTTAATCTTGCATAAACCCAAGGAATTTTTACAAGTAAATGTTATATAATAACATTATTTAAAATATACATTTGTATTACAAATATAGAGACATATATATCATCAACATTGTTGTCTTCAATTTCAGGCGTAAGGGATTTAGCATCCAGACACCATTGAATTTCATTACATTGAGAAGAATAATTTAATCATTTCCTTTAAAAATCATACTTAGGAAGACACACATAGGCTGAATAGTCTAAGATTACATACTGTTCTTCAAAGACTTTTGTTTCTTTGAAAATCACTTGAATACTGCAAGAAGAAATCCTTGTAATTTAATTTTTTAGCTACTTATTCAGGATTAGATTTTTATTGTATAAACATGCTTACACCTTTCGTAACTTGAAGTTTGCAACAGAAGACTTAAGTGTTACAGTGAACTGATGATTTTTGGTGGCTCCGTAAATGCCATTCTTAAAGTGATTATTGCATGCCTGTGAATAACCCACTGTACTTTCTTTCTGGTACTTCTTAAAATCTTTCTTAAGAAGCAAGATGACCTTTTTGACACAATGGAAGACTAGCCAATCCATTTCTGGCTGAGCATCAGGGGCAGCTAAACCTGAGGTTTTCTAGACCACCATGCTGGCAGCAATGCGTCCTCTCCAACGAATTTTACTGCCATATATTCCCTCATATGACATTGCTCATGCACATTATTAGCCTGTAAGGCGTGGCTGGAGTCCGGTTATGGAAGCAAAAGTTCTCTTGAATATTTATCCTTATTATAATTTTCATGCCACTTCTACAAAACCCACTGATGTTTTGTTTTGATGCCACTACAAGTAATGTAGTTTTTTCCAGCTGAATCTTCTCTTCCATTTCTTGCCCTAAACAGTGTGCTTTAGAAAAATGTAGTAGTGGCTTGTACTCAAAAGTAGGAGGATGAAACTTGCAACATGAGTGGTCAAACACACAGAAATACTAACCTTTGCTGTTAGGGAAGCTAAGATGATTGCCGTCCTCTAAAGCTTAAAGCCAAAAATTATTTCTTGGTAGGGGTGGATCATATTTGTTATGACAAAAATGTGAGGTATTTTTCATTAACTGAAACAAGCACAATGTGACTATCACATGCGCCTCTTCAGTGGTACCCATTTCATTTTTCTCCTTCTCACCTTTTCATAGCACAAGCCAGGACACTAAAAATGAGCCAATCAGAGATTGTTCAAGTGTTTAAATTGCGCATCCTTATGAACACGGTATCTGAACATTAGTTGCATTAACTCACTCCAGAGCCAATGCGTGTTATGTATGAGAGAGTGCTCTCATCTTTTGTTAGTGTTGAGACTGCTGTCATGTTTGCCCATCCTTTTAAATGTGAATAATACTTTCTGGTTTTTGTGTTACCTTCCAGATGCTTCTAAAAGGCTTGACTTTGAGCCTGTAAGAAAACGATGTTGAGCATCTAACCACAGAACGCAGACCTTCTAGAAGATCACTTAGAATTTCTAAAGTCTATAGTAATTTCTGAACATAGAGGCTGCTGGGCTTTTTTGAGATTAAATTTGTTTAAATATATCCTATTCTACAGTAGCTACTTCGTACCTGAATAGTATTAGCCACGCTTTCCCAATTTTTTACCCAGACTGTTGTCATAAACAAACCTTCCTTATAATCTGGACATTAACGTGTTGTTATTTCACCTCAGTGTTTTAGGATTTTCATTCTTATTTGATCTAGAAGCCTGTAAATTACAAGCAACTTTTAAGCAACAAAAAGTATTGTGAAGTTGTAAAGTAAAGCTTAGGAAGAGTCATTCTTTTTATGAATAGCATAATCAGATCACTCTGGGTAAGGTCCTCCACCTTTCCAGAGTGAATAAATCTGTCTATTCTAATCCTTTAGAAATATAACTTTTTAAAAAAAGAAGAAATAAAACTCCTTTCAGAATTTAATTGCCAAAATGCATTTATAAAAAAAAGCAATGAAAAAAATGGGGCATTTAATTATGATTTTAAATGATTGAAATTCCAGTGCACCTGCTTAATCAAAAGAAAATAATGTAGGCACACTGAAACCTTTTTCTATTATGCTTCTGATGACAATAGCAGGGTATTAAGAAAATATAATAGGAAAAGTAATATCTAACATTTTTGGTTTGTTACGTCAAGAGACAGAATAACTATTGTTATCGGATAATTTTTACAAAATTCTGCTATATTAAGCTATAAATTTCCAATTCAGCTTCACCTGATTACCACCTAAAGTTAAATGCTCACCCAAATATGCAAGAAGATATCTGGTATACCCCTGGTATACTCTTACCAAGAATTTATTATCCTCAGATACATACATCTGCACAGAGTATTGCAAAGCTGTTACCAGACACATGAGCGTTTTAATTACGGGATTCAGTACTTTTTTGTTCTTTTCATGTAACTACACCATCACTGTGTGAAGAGCACGGGCTGTGCCGTTGCTGGACCATGGCTGTACAGCGGACAGAGCTGCTGTACGAGTAACCTCTGCTTCGTCACTGCCAAAGCTGGAATGCCTGAACGGGCAGACCGCTGCGGAAGGAGGCGGGATGCCAGTGCCTGAACGATGTGCTGAATGCTCTCGCCTCGTCGACAGCGTTTCTGCAGGGTGCGCAGCAGGTTACGCTGAGTGGAGGATGCGGCACGTTATTTGGAGCAGGCGTGAGCATTCACAGTTGTAGATGAAATCACTGGAAGATGTTATTTCAGAAAGGAAACCACTGTGAGATGCTAAGTATTCTGCAAGGGTGCGTTAATGGTGTCTCAAACTGGAAACTCAAATTTGGTTTTAATCTCTGTCCCGGTTTGGCGATACATTAAATAGGGTAGTGTCTGTTCACCTCTAAGTATGTTGTATAAATATTTTCTCTAGTGTTTGTAAAGCACTCGGAGAGTGATTCCTGGAACCGAAAAGCCCAAGAGAAAATTAATAATAATGAGAATAATACAAGCTTTGAAGTGTGTGGTAATTTAGATAGAAGGTCATCCATTGAATGCTTAGTGGAAAACACAATGTTGAATATTGCACAGTAAGAGATTTACCTCTGCTCTGTGCCCCAGAAAGACAGAGGTAGGTAGAAAAACGGTGGGTGAAACCTAATTATTAAAATTCATAGTTAACCTTAACTCCAGCATTTTCAAACTTTTTAAGTACTTGACTTTAAACCTTTTAACAAATCTTTTCTATCTCTGAGAGAATTTGTACACGTCTGGTTATGCTGTAGCATTATCTATTAGGTAAGGGGCAAAAGCACTTCTAACTGGGTTAGCCTTTTGTAGGATGAACTGAAACCAGGACACTGAATATCCTGGACAGGCTGTTCAGAAGGTATTTGTAAAACAGGAGGAGGATTTATTTTCTCTTTAATATAACTTTTGTCTAGCTGTTTCTCTCTTTCTGTTGTGTACCTTGTTTTCAACAACTTCAGATTGCTGAAATACTTCAGTTGATACGTATATGAGAACACATACCTGTGTAACCTTTGTCTGGTTCTTGAATATAATTTCTACCTTAGTTTTTGCCTCCAGTTCTGCAACAGACTACGTATCTGTACAGTCTTACAGATATTCAAAATAACGACCTCCCGTGTTACGGTTTTATATATTGTTTTTGCATCTAAAGCAATTAGAGTCCCAAGCAGCAGTTGAGTATATTGAGATTTAAAGAAATATAATTAATTTTCGTTTCTTTTACCTTGTCTTCCTATTGCTGAGTCTTTGGCCTGCACGTGTCTGTCCTTTTCTGCAAATACGAGAGCATGGTTTTGTTACACAGTCTCGTCACTCCAAGGAGAGCAATTCTATGGGCACTTTTTCTGTGGGAGCAGTCCATTGTGGATGAGAGTCATGCCACTGATCCACTATACATTGGGAGTACCTAGCGCCAGGTGCAAATTCCTTATCATATATCAAGACCTTTCACACATCAAGCATCCGTTCAGTGCACTACTTCTATGGCGTACAATGGCTGATGTGTTGTAGGCTGGCACCCCTGTTTTAACAAAAATAGTAAATATTTTGTGATGGTATTGTAAAGACAAAACATTTGCCTGAATTGCTGCCTTTAGAAGAAACAAAAAAAAAAAACATTTCTTTGAAATATACCAAGTAACGATTAAGTGCATCATTTATACAGTAATTTCCCCCTTAACAATTCCAAGTGCTCAATTAGCAAAACTTGATCCCTTAATTGAGGCTTTGAATATTCACTATTGTTGAAAATATACGTATAATTGTTTAAAGAACGTCTCTCATTTTGCCTAATGCATCTTTACAGAATGGAACTGAGTGCCTTTTTAGTAAGATGAACAGGAGACGTTTCTCCCTCTGAATACTGCTACTGGTCAATCTCTTACAAAAATATTTCTAATGTAAAATAATATCGTGTATGGTCTCAAACCACATTATTTATGTATGGCAGATTAGAAGATGTAATCTGGGGCTTCCTTCCACTGTGGTCCAGATGTATCCATTATGGAGAACATCCTATCCGTGCATTTGCCTACGTGGTTACAACGGTTACCTTCTGACCTACAATGTCTTTGAATTTCAAAATCCAAATTAATGCCATCTGCGTGAGCTATATCGTTCTCTTTTCTTTGGCCTAAGGAGAATGAAGTGATTTTTAAAAGCTGATGTATTGTTACAGCGTTCATTCAAAGAGGTCAGCTACAAGTTCTTGTTAAATTCAGCAGGAAAAAATCTAAGCAAGCTGCTACTTCAACATTTTTACAGCCGTATTTATTCAGGCATATTTACATGTCTGAGAAAACTACAACTGTGAAAACAAATTTAAATTAGCTTTTTCACTTTTACATATAGTTTGCCTCTGGTTTGTGATCTTGCCAGGGTCATTCTCCTCACTCATGTTTTTGCGCTGTGGCATTATGATACGTCGTTTGCACAAGCGTGGATGCTGCAGCCTTGCACTTACTAGTGGCATTGAAATGAGCAAATACGTGTCAGAACTGAACCAGTCTTGACTGTCAGATATAAGCTTCTCTAGCATTCATGGCTAATGCTCTAATCATCGGTGCAAAGCATTGAAATAATTTGCTTTCCCTACATGTTTTTACTGGCCAGGATGCATAGGGGAGTAGTGTGCTCAGTCATAATCATGCTCCACAAAGGCTGGAAATGTTCCCTCTGAGCCTCCAATCATTAGGCCAGCCGAAGTGAAGGCAAGCCCATTGACAAGCGGGAACGGCAATAATTTATTTTCTATTGATGGGTTGTGACAAATCATGTTTGGAGCAGTGGCTGCATACTGTGGGGCTACATGAAGAAAGACTGCGATGGCCCTAGATGAAGCTCTTCACAGCTCATTTAGTCCAAATGTAGCCACCTGGGTGGTGAATCGGTTCAACGTACCAGCCCAGGCATTCCCGCACAAAATTAGATCACTTACAGGCAAGGCATATAGGGGTTCCTACAAGGCATTAATCAAGGGGGGGGAGGGGACGGGGGAAGCTGTCAAAACATGGATTTCAAAATCAAGGAACACAAGAAGGATTAAAATGCAGCCACATCAGAAATTCAGGAATATCGTTTCCATCACACAACTCCAGGTACAGAAAAGAGCTTGGAAGATGAAATAAGTGAAATATTAAGGGTGCTTTCAGTGGGGTTAGATTTTTACAGATGTTAATTAGTAAAGGCAGCATGAGGATTTATTTAAGCTTGGGCACACCCCCTTCAACCTTCAGCTGACAGGTCAAATTAATTTATGTGCTTCCTACCAGTGCATAACACAGTTCATATCTTATTTAAATTTACTTTTACCAAGGCCCGCTGATGTGCTTAGCATCTGACATCTCATGCTGTTTCAAAATACAGACGGGTATTTTATTTTGCAGGATATGAAAAGCCTGCCCTGTTTACTTTATCAACTCTATTTATATTTTATTTCTACAGAAAAAAGAAAAAAAAAGAATAATATTGAGAACTGACTCTATGGGGTTTGCATACATTTTACTCTACTTTTTTTTTTTAATATTATTTTTGTTTCCTAAGAAATTCTGCTGTCTGTATTTAAAGTCAGATATCCTCTTAAGCAGCAATCCTTGAATCCTCTGAATGGAAGCATCCTGACCTGACCAGCTAAGCATTGCTTTGGACATTGTGGGGTTTTGCACTTTCTTCTCATATTGTCCATTGCCCTGGAGGGAGAAAAAGGGGGAGAAACAACCAGACGGGCAAAGTTCCTTTTATCTTCAGAAAAATGATAAAGTAGACATGTCTGGCATGCACGGGAACAAAATCTCCCAGGGTAGCCCCCTCCTTTGCCTCCTGCATCTCCTTCCAATTTTGTCTTGGAAAAGTGGAGAATCCTGGTTGTCTACTTGAGGGGAAGATCGCTAATATCTCTGAAAAGCTTCAGAAATCAGTAAATGAGCAGGGGATGTCTCAGTGCCATCAGAAATACCGTGCTCCTCTGTGCCACCCGCTTGCTGATGGCCATCAGAGTGGGCATCCCCCGCCCCTGCATCTGTAAGCAGTGGTCAACCATTTGCCACCCACGGCTTCCTCTTCCAGAGGTGAGCAGCCCACGGGGGATGACAGCCTGCTCCTCTGGCAGTTGCTGCTTACTGCTCACACGGACAGCTCTGCTATGGCACTGAAAATTCAGTGTTTAAGCCCTGCTAAACGTACGAAAAATAGTTTGTGCTTAAACAAGTAAGGACTGTATATGACAGGATAGGTCAGAATTAAGGTTTTCCTGTGTCACACTAGTAAAAAATGGTTCTATTTCATTTCTTAAGACAATATTTTTGTATTTATTCAGGCTGAGGAGTCCAAGGCTTTCATATCTAGTAACACGGTTTAAGTGATCTGAAATTTAATGAGCAAATGCATATTTGGCAATCTAAATGTCTGTAAAGTCTATTTATTTATCTTCTAATCAACTTATAACTTAAGAAAATGCAAAAAAAAGGGGGCAGAACTAGAGCTATTACATCTTTTAGGTAATCTTGAATTTCCTGTTTGTATATTACATCAGGAGATTTGTGTAAAAATGTCAAGGGTGATGATAGTTTATTATCACAATGTGTTTAATACAGAGGCAAATATATAACTTCTAATGTGCCAGGTAATCTGTGAGAAGAGCTGATTATGTCAGTGTATTTTATATACTGTCAAGCTTCCCTTAAAGGCCCATCTCCATCTCCTCTCCTCCTTCAAGGTATCACATTGTGATCCTTAGAAGCACACTGATAATACAACGGTTTAAAGGTAAAAAAACCCCAACCATTATCTTTTAATATACAGACGTATTATGACATAAAATACATGTGGCTTGTTTCTACTAGTTAATAATTTTTGTAGGTTTCCTCTCTGGTTTTGTTTCAGATTTTTAGTGCAGCTAAACTAAAAATAGTATCAAAATGGTGTGCCCTGTGTGCAACTTCAGCTCCATGCTTCCTGCACGCGGCATTTATATTGGAAATATAGTAATGAATTTTTCTAAATAATTCATTATACCAGGCACTTGAAAATTTTATTTTTATTTGGTATTATTTTGTCCTCAAAGGTAACACGACAGGATAACTGTCTTGCATAAAAACCAAGATCATCACTCTTTTTCACTGCCTATCAACCAGTTTGTGCTTAACCAAGCATTTATTTATTAGTTCTTAATGGTTAGGTCCACGAGGTTACTACACCTGAGAGAAAAATCTGTAAGACAGGCTTTCTAATTAATCACTAGGAGGGTTCAAGAAGGTCTTGTTATTTCTGTGTACAGTAGAATTTATGTAGTCTATTACAAGTGTTGATTGCTAAAACTGCAGTTCACTTTTGTTCCTTCAGATCTGTAGTTCTTTTTGTGCTAAACTGTACCATTCTTATTATTCTGTCCGTAAACACATGCATAAGAAGGTGTGTATAGAGGGAGGCAGGTCTAACTTGTTGCCTCTTTGTCCCCAAAGCATCTGGAAAAAAGGCTGGCGAGAAAGAAAGGGGGAAGGAAAAAAGAATATCAAGGGCAGCAGTTTCAAACATGGGTGGATTGGGCAGGGGGAAATGACAAAGTAAATATCCCATATGGAAGCAACAATCACATAGTTTACAAGGTAGAATGAAAATCCTGCAAAATAATTCAAGATATCATTTACTCTGCATGCTACCTTATTTTGTTTAAAATGTCAGAATCTGGTAAACATGGCCATTTAATGAGATCTGCTAGCTGGTATCCTTCTTTTCACTCGGGGTGGGCAGAGCTTGTGCTGCTGGAATCCGGGCACTCAAGAGCCAGCAAAACCGGAGAAAACTTCTGACCTCTGACACTATCCATGTGCTGAGATTCCTTATTAAATATCCTTCTTTTGAAATCGAGTTCAGGAAATTAATCTTTGCCACACCAGCTTCCCCCCAGCCGAACTGCAGTCCGGTTTTGGAGGGGCTCACCTGGCACTGTGACCAGGAGGGATGGGGAAGCCAGGGGAAATAACTCTTTAGTCACCACTATCATAACAAAGTAAAACTGCCCAAAATGATCCTTATGAATGTAATGTCTCTTTATTTCTAAGAAAATCATTTGCAGCAAAAAGAATAAGTTGAGCTTCAGGGAAAATATGGAGCTGAAGGGTTATTTCCTTCCTTTACTTCTTCAGCGAAAACCAGAGTGCACGTTTTAGAAGACTCTGAACTCTGGGCCACTGTAATATTTCTGTGCCTTGTTTTCGCAGTCTGTTAAATAGAGATACATTTCTCTATGTGGCTGTTTTGAGAAGAATATATTAAAAATTCACCTATATGGGTTTCTGGTGCCACTGGAAATCTCCATACTTGAAAGCAGAAAAACTGCGTTGCCGATGCTCTTAGAAGGAAGCAAAAAGTCCCTTGAGCGGATCCCCTTCTTCTGAGCTCCTCAGAGACGCCTGTTTTTTCATCCCATTTTCATAGATCAGTGTAGCTCAGCCCTTACTTAGGTACAAACCTTCTTCCTTTTTCATCTTAACGTGTCACTCTTCTTTTGCCACCTTATCTGCAACGCCTTCGTCCTATGCCTCTGGAGCTCTGTGAATTTCAGTCTCTTTTGAATAGGTCTTTCTTTTTGCAAAAGGATGTCCTCACCTCTTCTGCAGGTGATGTTTCCACAGGGAGAACTAGCAAGGAAACTTCGCCTTTTTTACACTTTGCTACCTGAGGTTTCCCTCACTTCATCAGATCGCAGGAGAGAGGCTTTGTACTCCTGAGTATCACCAAATGCCAGTGAGAGCTTCCACACCGGCTTTCTGCATCCTTAAACAAAGCTGCAGCTTGAATTGCTGATGTTCATTTGAAATATATGGAGAAAACCCCAAATTTTGCCATATATCTCTTTTTTACTGATGATAGAAATTTCTTGCACAGCTAGTGACTATAGTCTCGTTCACTCATGTTGCCTAGTTCATTAGAATTGGATCTACAATTTTAAAAAAAAATAGTTTAAAATCATTATATGCAGTTCAGCAAAGGTTGTAAATAGGTAGGGCTAGTTGCACATATTTATTCTGGATTTGAGGGGGGTCACACACTGGAGCAGGTTGCCCAAAGACACTGTGGACTCTCTGTCCTTGGAGGGGTTCGAGGCTTCACTGGGCACGGACCTGAGCAACGTGATCTAGTTAGACCTGTTTTGAGTGGAGGCTTGGACCAGGTGACCTCCAGAGGTCCCTCCCAACTTCCATAGTGAACAGCAATGAATGTGTTCGGACTGTGCCAGAGAATGTTTGCGTACGGTATTGAGCAGCTTTAACCTATGGACCCTGGCTGAAGACCGGGGTCTTGTGAAAGTCCGCTGGTCTTGTCCTCAGTGTGGGACAATAAAGAGCTTTACCAGACAATTAATCTCACACCAGAGCGACACCACCAGGGAGAATGAAGGGAGCAACGCTATTAGGTTCAGATAGAGCAATGCTGTTGATGAAACTGAGAAATGGTAAAAAGCCATATGAGAAGAGGGAGTCTCCTTGAAGTCTGGAGATGATACAACATGAAAGAAGGGTACTTCGGGACAGTCCCTACATGAGTATTGATGGACCATCCCAATGCACTGGACAAAAGCCCAGTTCCCCAGTGCCTTGGCTGGCAAACAGGTGCCCATGACTGAAACGGGTAAAATGTAGTGACTCAGAGCCCAGAAGAGTGGATGCTTGTGCTTCAGACTGGTTTTGACTAATATGAACACAGGTCCTCTTCCCCCTCTAATAGCATCAATTAAATCAGATGTAAGGTAATGTTAACCCTAAGAGCCCACTTGCATCAACTGTTAAACTGGAAAGTTACTATTTCCAGAAAAAAAAAAATTATTGCGTACTAGAATAATATTTGGCATGTAAAATTTCTTGAAGATTGATTGTTTTATGGACAAGTTTGGGCTAAAGATGGATATAACACAGTAATCTTCCATTTTAACTAAACGGCAACCGCTGTGCCCCCATCATTAAGCTGTAATTCTTACAAAAACTTCAATTAATTGGATTTTTCACCAGAACTTTTTTGTTTGATTTAAAGTACCATGTAGATTCGTTATAGAAACTTCATTTAAATATGGATTTAATTAGAAATGTTTTATAATTTTAATGAGTCTTAAAAGTCTTTTGATGAGCAGTCAGTGTAATTATGGTATTTAAAATGATTGGATAAATGCATACTTTATAATTTACCTTCCTCGCAACTGTGTTTTCATGCCGGTTATTTTTAACATGAAGAATTGTTTCATTTTGTGTCAGTTTATCCTCCTCTTCCTTCCACAAAATGTTTTATCTCTGAAATAAAATTAAATATGCATGATACTAGTAGTATTGGATAATATTGTAATAGCACAGTTAAAAATCAATCTAGGAGAGCAAAATTATTTTGGTTTTGTTAGAGAAGTGACTAAATTGATAATTTGTTATCCAGAAGTAAATTACAGACTAGCTCTGCCCTATATGTGTTGTCTCTTTTGTGTTTGAGGAAATTACCTGCAAAATTGCTGCAGAAGACATGTTGCACTAGGTATTGTGCTATCAGCAATCTGCTTCACTACCACAACATAAAGAAAGAGAGAGGCTCAGCAAATTTAGGAAAATAAAGAGGTTATAGAACTAGCAGTTAAAAGGGGGGGAAAAAATGGGCTTTTTAATGCGTCGTGTACTTTATCACACAACCAAATGAAGACCAGTAACTGTCACATGCTGAGGCTTTCAATTCATTGTTCAGAAACAGTACACTTTAACTCCTGCATATCTAATAAATTGTTGTTACGCTGGTCTGCGCGCGCGTGTTTGGATATATCTTTGCTAATGACAGCTGAGCTCATAGTAAGTCGAGTCTTTAACACAGAACAGATAAGCTAATATCAGTGCAACCAGCCCAAAGAAAGCGGTGAACAGGAATTTTACATATTGTTTCTCAGGACGGCAGTACCGCTCTGCAAATCAGTCACCTCTCTTCTGCTGGCGTGCTGCAGGAGGGTGGCATTTCCCCATAGTCCCCAGATCTTTATATTTACTCAGTGAATGAGCACTTCAGGGGAAAAATACTTGGCTATGATGTAACGCATGTCAACAATTCCCATCCTCTGATTTGATCTCCTTTGGCTTGTAGATCGCTGGCCTTGAGGTAGCCTTGCCTGATCAGCGCAAAGCTTTAGTGTCTCACCCAGAAAAGACTATAAAAGAAGGGTAAACATGCAATGATACGTGCTTAAAACATTCACCCACATCCAGCGCATTGAGCTCTTATTTCCTAGCATTCTGTGGCTCTGCGTGGGGGTTTCCAGCTTGCAGCATTAGCCAGCAGTTAATGCAAACTCTGTTCTTCTGTCAGCATTGGTAGGTTCAGAAATTTTCTTCCTCCTTTTGCAGAGGAGTATGAAAATAAATATCCTGTTCTATTAATTGACTGTTCTCCATTCAGTGTCCATCTTCTAAGTGTAGGGAGAAATTTCACTTGCACTCATGCTTTGCAAGTGTATACTTGTATAATGTCATATGTGGACTGTCATCTTCATATCTCATGTGGCCTGTCATACGGCAAGGCGTAAGACCTTCTAATTTTTGTCATAGTGCATGCCTATTGGACTTTTCTTACAAGTATTTAAACTTATTATTTTAAACATAACTTATTACATAGTCAAGTAGTCTGGTTCTCAGATTTCCACTCAACTTCCCAGCAGGTGCTAATTCTATTTTGCCATGCATTTCTGTGAAACTTAGTCGTACCAAATATAGTTCTGGATGTGTTACTACAATTTTTTCTCTTTTTTCACATTGAGGCATACTTAAAATTTTAATACCATTTTTTCCACGACCCCATTTAATTGTGGCTCTCTTGGACTTACAATAATATGCTTGCAATAATGTTCCCTTTGTGAAAAATTGTTAATAGTCAAATTGTAGTCTGCGACCTATGTTTGTCTGGCGAACACTGATTTTTACATTCTTAATAGCTTTATGATCTGCAATGCCATTTTTGGATATTGAGAATACTAACCCAGAACCATCATGTAATTTTTTTCTGGCTTAAACAAGTAAATCCGTGCTGATTTATGTCACTGATACACACCTTCTGTGAACATATTTAAGATCAGAATATCAGAATCTGATCGTTTCTTCCTTTATTTTCTTAAATATGTGTTAACAAAATGTTTTTTGTGAAAACAAACTTTTAAACAGTATTAACAGAGTCTTAAACTTTTCTGGAAACTCCTTTACTCTTTTATGTTTTTGTTTCATTCCACTTTCTGTGTACATAGGTCTTGTTCTTTTTATCTTCATGCCTTCTTTCTTCTGTGATTTCAGCGAGTTCCATGAAGTTGCAAAACACTTTCAGTCTTAGAAATATTTTCATCCCTGAAATAATGGCATGATTTATTTTTTCCATTTACTTACTTTTCCATCTATTTAATACATTCCTCCAAGATAAATACTCTTCTAAGGTTTACCTGTTTATGACTCTTTTATTTATTAAAACTTTACTTTATCTTCAGATATTACGCTGACCTTTAAGCCAGTGCTCAACTTTAAAAATATTTAAATTACTTACTTAATCACTTCCTTGTCCCAGTAACAGCCCACGTTTGGGAGGTCTATTGAGTAGATTCCACAAGGAAGCCCCCTCATTCTTCACCGATGGTGCTACGTTGTGCACGGAGTAGTTGCACCTTGTTTCTCTCCAAGGGTAAATACTCCTAGTTAATATATTTTTCAAGACAGCGCTGCTTGCAAACGCAGCACCTTTGCCAAAACGGAGGCACCTGCTGAAGCGTGCCTGTTCCTGTGTTCCTGCCCCTTCCTTTTCCCATTTTGCAGCGTCACTGCTCCCGTCTCTTCCGTTTTGGCTTCTCACAGCTACCAGTTGCAGCATTTACAGCAATAGTCCTGGATTTGAGGAACAGGGGAGCTTATCTGTGGTTGGCCCAAGCGTGGGCAAAACTTACACCATGCTTTATACGTCAACCTTGCCTCTTCTGCTTTGTCAATTTTATGAAATTTTATGACGGCAATTTTATGAAACTGTTCAAAGGCATTTTACACAGACTCCATCGTATTTTTTCTACAGACCTTGCCCACTTTTCATCTCTTCCACGATAGCTATACCTCCTGGTCTTCTAATGGATTTTTCTGGGTGGATTTTAGGGTGTGCAGCTTTACAGCAAAGAGAAATTTCAAGGCAGGAATGAAATTCTACACAAATGCTATTTGTTCTTATTATTCATCTTCTATAAGAGAGAGGTCAGAGTCTTTTTGACTCTGCACCTGAGAAGCAGAACAGGGATGTTAGAAGTCTCGTGGTGACTATGTAAGGTAGAAGAAGTAGGTGTGGCATTTATTTAACCACGATTTGTATGAGCGTAGGATAAAAATGAGCCAGGCCTGTAGTCATTTTGTGCTTGACCTCTCAAAGGTTCTTATGCTCATAAAAATCTTAATGTAGCCATTACAAGCACTTCATCTCTTCCTCTGAAGTGACTCAGTCGCTAAAAAATGCTGTAAGTAGATAGAAAAAGCATACTTTTACACGGTGCCCTCTTCTATCTATCTTCATGGTTTCAGCCATATCTGTGGCTGCTTCAGATACTTCAGAAACAGAAAAACTGATGCTCAGGATGAAACAGGCATTGCAAGTGCCAGCCGCAGCAGACACTGCAGGTTTTATGATCATAAGGCTCTTCGTAATTTCTAAATCTATCATTCTTATTAAAAATACTGAATAATTAAAACCATTTCAATACATTTTCAACAATTTATTCTTTTAATATTTTATCCCAGAATAAAGTTCACATGACGCTCCACAAATATGTAGGAAGAATGCTGTTTGCCTTGAGCAGAAAAAGAGGGAATTAGAATTTCAAAAAAGAAACATTGCATTAACTTTGGCTTCATGGTCTCATTTATTGTAATATCCATCATTTCGTTATTTCTTTGGCAGCTCTTTATGCAGGAATTATTCTTTTTTTCTGAAAGCACTGAACTTTGTGCTGATTTTTGATTTTTAAAAATAAAAAGTGCATTACCAGGAGTTCAAATATGGCAATGAATTATTACATTTTTTAACTCTTTGCTACCTCAGGTCTATCCTAATCAGGGTTGATCAAATGCCATTGCTTAGCGTCATGTTCTCTGATATGTGTAAGCAGCTGCAGAGAAGTTAATAGGCTATGGATTCCTGTTTCAAATGCTGAAAATGGCACTAATTGATGGGCATTCTGCCAGAAACCGTAGGCTCCACCTGTATCTGCTTCTTTGCGCATCTTCCAAACCTTCATATGTGATATCTGGATGACATATAGATTTTATGGGCTTGATTGTGGTATACTTGGCGGGTAAAGGAGGGGAAATTATATTCCTGTCATGAGAATATTTCTGAGATTTAGAAAACGTTCCCATCCCGCATCAAGATGAAATCCAAACCTTTTAAAGTTCATCCCGCAGAGACACAAAGCCAGAAGCCTGGCAGGTGGGGATTTCACCGGTACGTGGGAGACCCTTCCTCTGTCACTCTCGCATGTCTCCTGTGAGTCATTTGAATTAGAAAGATACAGACCATCCCACAATGACACTTTCTCTCTCCTGTGTTAAGCAATTAATAAAATCCTCACTGAGTCGCTGTACTGCAGCCTGGTAGAGCGCTGCATGCCTTCCCTCGTCCTCCCCACGTCCCTGACCAAGGTGGCAGAGTAGGGATGGGAGCCTCGGTCCTGGCTGGCAAAGGCCAACCTGTTAAACTGTCTGAAGGTATTTTCTGGACTTGTAGCTTTGAAATGTGTTTTCCTTTTGAAAGTGATGTAAAAGCGGGTATACATCCCTAAGAAGTGTTCACCAAATCGGTGTTTTCGCGTCAGTAAAAGTTGTGAACATATGTCTTCATGAGCTTCCTGGTTGCAGATATATGCACGTAATCCCAGGCAAGTTCCCAGTTCCAACAATCAGTGGGAATAAATATCATTTAGATGATAGCAACAACAAACCTGTGCAGTTCAACTGAATCTGCATGTCTCAACCAAGTGTTGCATGGTGTTACTGTTTTCTTACGTGTCTTTTTCTTCATCCATCTCCTCCCTGCTTTGTGACTGCCACTCCTGACATCATATGTGTCTTACACAACAAGATGTAAAATTGCCTTTTTTTGCTTTATCTGTTGAATAACGCCATCCTCAGCTTGCATGCCCTACAAAGCAATGCCAGCAGAAAGTTTGGCGAGTAATTTGCCAAGTGTTATTCTCACTAGCCTGTTAGGCAATGAATTAAACCTTCACTGGAGGACACAAAAAATTGATACTACATATATGGTGCTTGGATCATTTAAGTTTTATCATATTATATTCACGTTTGGTTTTTTTTCTTTTTGTACCACAGGGTTTTGGCTATTGCAACGCTAACTGATTAATGAAAAATAATGTAATAGGCTAATTCCTTTAGTATTTATATTAAGTAGAGGAAAATTCTGCAATCACTGCTTGCATTAGTAACACAAATATTATAGTTTGAATTATTCTACTGGATGGATTTGAAAACTAAAGCCTCATAATCTTTAAAACAATATTTTCACAGTAGTATTTAAGTTTCCAAAGAATGGAGAAGGGGAAAAAAGCTACAGTAAATATGAAGTATATTAAGACATTCCATCATGTAGTATCTCTGTTTAATCGACCCCCTATTTAGCAACTGTTCTAAATATGTGTCTTGAAATATAGTAAACGCTATTTACAGTTAGAAGATTTCCATGTGTACGCCTGTTGAGCAAATTAATTAATCAACGCGATTTAAAAATTTAATACACAGCTTTATGAAGTTAACTTTTTATAAATGCTTTCCTCAAGATCAGTTTTAAATACCAGAGCTCAGCGTGCTGTTCTGTAGAGTCACCATTCTTCATAATGGGTCAAAACCAGACAAAAATTGCCTTTGTTTATTCATCTTCTTCCAGTTAACAACGTTTTAAGGATCGGACCTGAGCTAAGCAGAGAAAGCACAGCTCTTTGCCAATTTATTCAGGAGGGCTACTGGGGAATTCCTTCTAGCGCTCGCCCCTGCCTTGGTTGCAAGATGTTGGTCTGTATGACTGATTCCCAATATTTTCAGTCCTCTTTTCACTTCCCTTTCTCTTCTTCGCATTTGTGCCTTTCTGATTTCCAGATTTAAATATTAGTTACACTGATATAGGCAACATTATCTTGCATGGAATGAAATGGGGAGAATGACTAGTTTTTCACTTCCAAACATAAACAAATACTTTATTTATTTATCTGTTTGTTTGTTTTGCATGAAATTTTCTGTGAGGGGCAGCAATACAGCAGTGAGAGACCTGAATGGCTAACAACAAAGCACACGCTGGCCAGAGATCCTGTTTATGTATCTTCATCTCCTCCTCTGTATTTGTTTATTCACCTGCTTGCTAGCCTGAAATTGATTTTTTTAGGCTATGTAGATTTTTATCTACAGATTATTTTATTCTTCTTTGAGATGGTATCTCTGCATCAATTGGCTGTTGCATTTTCAGTCTGGCCCCGGCAATCCTCAGGGAGAGTAAGACAGGGTTATACAGCCAGTTACTAAGTTTTGAAAATAAAATAAGAAGCAGCTGCTAGGCTTCCGGGCTTGTTGAATTGAATTTTTTTTGTATCTAACAATGGAAACCAGCCAATTTATCCCAGCCTTTCTGTCTCTTATTTTGTTTTATTTTTGGCATATCCTTTCCCATTCTTTACCATTACAGAATTCATCCTGACTCAGTATTAGCCATTGCTGGTTATGCTGTTTAGTGCACAATTTCCATGCAGTTGCCTTTCAAAAATGTACTTCAGAACGTCAAAAAATGTAGATTTGATTATACCAGACACCTATTTTCTATAGGACAAGACACACAGGCACTACTCACATGCTGTTGTTTATTGAAGGGGACCACACTTACCCTGTGAGTGTCAGGCAGGGGAACGAAGTACTGATGTGCCAGGACACCCAGGGAACCCCATCTCCCACGCCACCAAGCCTGGGGCACTTCGCTCCAACGACTACACCGTCCCAGGGAGCCCTACTGAAAAGCGCATAGTCGTGCCATGAAAGATACCTGCTGGGAGAGCAATAGTTAGATCCCAGTGGCAGCTGGATTATATAGAAACATACGTAGGTGTCCTTTTAAAACCAACAAGAGACACTTATTTTACTTGTCTATGGTATTGGGATTATATCCCCTGTAACTCAGTTTTCCTTATGCACCATCTTGCGATATTCTGTGTTGGACCGTTGTCAGCATTTTCCATAAGGCACTCCCTACTTTTAAGACACTGTATAAACGCACTAACTTCAAAGATATTATTCAAATTGCAAGCTGAAGGTTTGGAATCTGTAAAAGGCCACAATTAAGGTCACCTGAGCAATTTAAAGCCTGCCCTCGTCAGTGCGGGTATGGCCTCCTTCACTTGAGCCAGTAGCGCGCGACCGTAGCCGCGCCGCTTGCGGAGCGGGGAGCAGCTCGCCTGGTGCTGTCGCTGGCATTTATCTACAGCACTCTGTTATGCCACGTGGAAATATCCTACGATACCATCTTTAGCTACAGGAACATGCAGCAGCCGGAGCTAGATGCAGCTGCAGCGTGCACGAGGAGGGACAACTGTGCCATATGGGACAGCGCTAATGACGGGGCTAATGTTTCCTCTGGTGCGGCTGCCTGCTAGGATTTCTATAGGTGTGAAGGAGACGTGGTGTTTGTGTGCCATCTGGGGTAGCTCCACATGGTACGGTGAAACACGATGGAACGAGGAGAGGCTGAGCGAGCCCGGACTGCTCGCCCTGGAGAAGAGAAGGCTCCGGGGGACCTTATCCATGGGACATCTGATGGAGGGCATAAAGACGATGGGCTCTTCTCAGAGGTGCTCAGTGGCAGGACCAGAAGCAATGGGTGCCACAGGAATGCAGGAAATCCTGTCTAAACACAAGAAAAAACGTTTTTTTAGCGCTAGGGGTGGTCAAACGCTGGACCAGGTTGCCCAGGGAAGTGACAGAGTCACCCTGGCCCGCCCGCTCCGGGTGGCCTTGCTCTGGGTGAACACCAACCTCAGGCGCCTGCGATGGCCCGGGATGGGGCATGCCTGCTCCTCACGGGAGGCAGCGGGGTGCTGGCGGCAGGCCACGCAGCAGTGGGTTTTTCTTTGCTATCAACACGAAAGGACGTAAGATTTTTCGGCAGCCCATCACGTGCTCGAATTTGTATAAAACCTTTTGGCACCGATAAAAGTCAGCTTCATGGATCCTCTAACTGTTCTGCTTAGATTGCACATTTTTTTCTGCAAGTAATGGACTGAGTAGACTTCTTCTAAAGGAAAGAAAATTAAAATTTTTAAAAAATCCAGTACAGTAAGAAAAGTAGGGGATTATATTACTCCCGTAATAACCTGTCTTTTCAAAATATTCATCTTTCTATGCCATCAGAGTAGCCCCTTCTTAACAAATGGAGGAAGTTTCTTGTTGACAAAATATGAATTTTTTATATTCCTAAGCCACAAAGCTGTCAAATTATCAAATATAATTTCTCAGCAGATATATCTTGTGTTTGTATTTACTGAACATACATATGCCACAGTAACCACATTTGAAAGCTTAATCCTTTAAAGTATTTACATTGGGTTTTCAACATTCATTACGGAAAGCCTTTGTAAACTGAACTAAAAAGAGGGGTGAGGAGAGGGAACAACTAGTGCATGATCTGAAAAGCAGGATATTTCTAGTAGGTGCTTTTTTGGTTCTTAAGATCTACCATGTAACCATTTGCAGGTAAAGCTTACATTTACTAAATGGAAATGTTTGCAGCACCTGATCATACGATACATCCTTCTGTGAATTTGGGCCTCTTGATTTTCTTGAAAGATCATAGTGATGCTCAAAATAATTAAATTAATTTCATACGATGATTACCAAGTTATTTAAAATTATTGAAAATATTAAATCCTTTGATTATTCACCCCCAAGCACTTAGCTTTGGCATAGTGTTATTGACCCCATTCTTCCATAAAATCTGCCCTCTTGAATGCCTGCATCATCACTCTGTCACTTGCATGAGTAGATGTATATATGTATGTATATATAGAGGTATGCTATATGCATATATATTTGAAATATTAAATGCGTTTGCACAGTCAGGCATACAATGTTCTTAAATCAGGGAGTCAGATAAGCAACTTCATGCATGCACCAGAGGCTTTCGGGACCGTCTAAAGAAGAAATCAAAGAATGGGGGCAGGAGACAATCTGCAGGCAATAAGCACACGTGCTCTCAGCACAATTGTTTCTGTGATTGTCATTATAAGAAATTATCCATTGTGAATAAACTTCGCCTATGATTCTAAGCAGTTAGACTAAGAAAGAATGTGTTTTGGTCCCAATCTGAGTAAGGCACAAGTCCAACAAACTGAAACTGTATAAATTATTGTTATTAGGGTTTGGGATATTTTTTTTGTTTAATTTATTTAAAAAGCAACTGCAAAAAATCAAAACAGTTTGTTCTAAACATAACATACTTAACAGACACTTGGTTACCTGAAAAGCTGACAATATCAGCTTGGGCTAAAAAAAAAATAATTGTGAAATAATTTTAAAAAAAATCCACATTGAAATATTATTTTGAATAAAAACTTACATCATTTACTTATAAAAATATCAAAACCAAATGCTTTTACATTGGATTTATACTTATGAGGCTCACCTTAATTAAAATTACTTGACAATGAACAGGTCATTTAAAATCTGTCCTGTTATTTGAGATCTTTCAGCCAAAATTTTTCACCAATGAGGATAAAAAATCGTATTTATCAAAATGCAGAGGAGTGGCAGGCGCCTTCCCTAACCCTGCCAGCTAAGGGAACGTGCCAGCTTCATCTCGCAAAAGCACTACAGTTCTGGGATTGTGCCCATATGTCTATATTTCTATTGGCCTTTTATTCTTTGTGCATGTAATTCACCCCAGAATCCACTCAGGGGCAATAACAAGTCCCTGCTGAAGAAGACACCTTCTCCACGACTGACAGGGGAGTGGTGGAAAGCGAGTGGGACAAGGTTTGGGACACAGGCAGCCTTATGGGAATTTAGATGCCTTAGTCTGAGAGCAATATTAGTGGATTAGATCAGTGTGGGGAAAAAAAATCAGAATTTTGTGATTTCTCTCTTTTGTGTCCCTTTCTTACTTTAGGGTTTATGCAAACTAAAATCCCAGGTTGCTCTTGGAGTAAATATCTAGGTGCCCGAAAGTTCTGGTTTCATTTCACCCTAGCTGTGCTCATCTACTGACAGCTTGCCACTCTCAGAAGTGTATAATTAGTCTTCTGTTAACTGGTTAGTACATTCCATTTTCACTATCAGTCTGTATTGTTATCATTTATTAATTAGAAGTGTCATATATATACATGTATACGTATATGCATACGCATATATATGTTTTCTCACCCAAGTTGGAAACACTAACCAAACCTTTACTAAGAGCATCTTTCCATTTTTGACACACTAACTATGCCATCAACATTATTATAAATGGTGCTGGACCTAGAGCAGCGGTATACAAGTGTATAAAACAAGAAATCTCAGAAAACGGAAAATAAAATTAAAGAGGCATCCTGCTGCTGCAGAAACGTAACAAACCGGACTATCTTCAGAATAAAATGTGGTGACAGCTTCAACAAAGCTGGGTCAGTATGAGCATAATCCTGTCAAATGTCCATTATTTAAAGCTATGCAGTTAAAAAAGCGTTGTAAGAATGCCCTGAAAAATGGAAATTTAACTTAATGATTTTTTTAGAAGAACCAACTGAAATGTTGAGGATATAGATCTTTTCCTATTTTCTACCGTGTTAGAATTATGAACCAAAAAGTTTAAATTAAAAAAAGATCTAAGAGAAAGGCTTCATCCTGTTGCAATATGTTCCCGCTGTCTGCAGCTAATGGCTTGGTGTCTGTGAGGCTTGATTCAGTGGTTTTCAAAGATGTGGGACAGCAAACACCAATAACAGGGAGGCTGGGTAAATACTACCTCTCCTTTCTTATTGCAGATGGAAAGCTTCAAAAATTTTTGCTGTGTGCCTTCCGCTGCCCTTGACAACATCCTTCATAGCTGTGTTCTTGCCCTGGAAAAGGGTCTTTCATCATTTTATTCCAACACTTGTGAAGCTTCTATTTCAGTTCAGAACTTCTTAAATATCCTTCTAATGTCTTAACTTCATAGCTGGGACAGGTTAACCTGTGAGTCAGAGCTCTGTTCTCTTCTCTTCTTATGACATACTTTCTAAAATGTTTCCCATGTACTGATTTCTTCAGCACAGCGAAACACTCTCTCTTCTTTTGGTTTGCTCTTTGGAAGCAGGAGCATAACTCTGTTGATCCCTTATTGTTGTAGCTTCCTTTAATTTTTTCCCCTCACTCCCCTTCTTGTGGCATATAGATAATTAAAAAACCTAACAATTTTCATAGCATCTTCCTCCATGTCCTCTAGGAAATAAATGAATTTATTTTATTGATCAGGAAAATTCTGTGAGGGCTTTTTTCATGCTGTTTGTGTATATGTAAGAGAGAGGAATTTGGAAAAATTATACTGAAATTTTCAGTTTTGATTTTTTTTCTGAATATGATGTAGGACACTGATTTTCACACAGATTGTCCTGAAATCAATATAACTTTTCACTACAGAGGGATATTTTGTATTTTGGATGAAGAAAGGCAAGTGAACTGTTTTGCACTAGGTAGACATAGAGGTGCTGTCCCTGTTGGTGTGATTTTGGGGTGAATATCACCACCAGAACCTTTACATGCACTGCATTGTTCCTCTGGGTCTTGTTCAATAGTGTAGTACTTGTGCATTTGATGGCTGCCCACACAACCTCTTTTTTATGTCCTTCAGGGGAGTATCTATCTGTTTAGTAGATGGATTAAAGAGAGATCAAAAAAATCTGAGACAATTACTACACAAACGATTGAAAAAAAGCAGATTTTTTTTAATGGTTAATATTTAAGGAGTAAAAATGTTAATCACAGTCTTAATTAAATAATTTTAACAAAATGTAATCTGATTAAACTACCGGAGACTTCCCTTTTAACTTAACATTACCATTGGAAAAATAAAACGTTGCCCCACATAGAATCTGAAAGATTTCTGAGGGCTTGAGATTACGGACAAACATTAGATTTAGCTAGCTGTCTAACATTGATGTAAAATGCATTTCATGGTCTATGATTTCTCATGTTATAAAAAGTGTGTTTACAACTGAAATATGAAGTGAAACTTACAGAGATGTATATTCTCCTATTACTTAAAAATGGCAAACAAGATTTCTTGTCTCATGGTGAAGCGTAACATGCTACACATTGATAAAACAATTGTTTCCCTGCCTGCAAGAGCTTAGTCCACAGCTGTGTCTCTCATGAACTTCAGGAAGCAAAAAGGTAATTCATTAAAATGAATTACCATGTGCTGGTAGCAAGATGTTATATTTTATTTAACTGCATGATTTCTCTACCTATTACAGCTCAGTGTAGAGAACACTAATGACTTTATTGGCAGTATTCTAATACATGTAAGTGCACAAATTTATTTTGGATTAAAAATCCAGAAAACCTGCACCTATTAAACAATGGGATGAATTTAATCTCAATTTCTTAAAGTTGCATGAATTACTATTGCTTTCTTTTGCCTCCTTCAGCGTATAGAGTTATTTATAAATACATGCATTTAGACAGAAGTTTGACAATCACAGCAAAACAGTTTATTGAAGAAACTGAAGGCGAATATGTGGAAAAGAATTTCCATGCAAATTACGTGGTACGACTCTTAAATCACGTTAACATAAAAGGGAATGTAAGTCAAGCTTAAGCACCTTTTCTGTGTTCTTTTCCCACTCTTGCCTTCTTACATAATACTTGGCAAAAAAAAAGACCTTCTCCACTTGTGCTCACTGTTATCAAAATTGCTCTTGAAAATAATGTGTCTGTAAAGCTTTCCAGTGGTAATTCACCACATTAAAAATAGATAAGCTTAAGAGCTTGCGGTGCTTGAAGTCTGAATATTTACCCATGTTAGGATGTTTGAATGGCACTGCGTCTGATTTAGATTAGATGTCAATTATGTTATCTTCTTAGCTCAGTATCAAATACATTGCTATTTTTTGATACATGGCAACTATTAAGTATAGCTATTATTCAATATGGAAATGCGTATTTTCAGCTGTCTAATGTACAGCTGTACAGTTAATGTTTCATCATTTGCCAACACTTCCCTACGAGAGGATCTGAGATATTAGCTTTTCCATAGGAAATAACAATGGTGTCATTGGTTTTGTGGTTTTTTTCTTCCTTCCATAGAGTTTTGTGTGACGTAAAGTTCTTCAAGACATTAAGAGATGCAACAGATAACAAAATACTGCATAAGCACTATAGCAATTAAAAAAAAACCTCTATAAAATTATATTAGAATGACCCTTCCTGTAAACTGTTCACTTTTTAGGCATTGTTTTTTTATAAACTTTAGAAAAGGGCATGGTTGGACTCACAGATAATACAGATAAAGAGATTTTTCAAAGTTCAAAATACACCTGAGTTGAAAAGTATTCTCACATTTTATTTCAGTTTTGTTAATGTTTATTCTTGCTTGCAACTCTTCACGATTTTCCCCTCTAATTTTTACACAGTTGTTATAACTAATGAACTGTAACAAAACAAATTTGGTAACTGATCAAAAAGGCTCTGGTAAACTTATTAATGAAACTTTTAAAATGTGGCAATCTGCTTCAGGTAGAATCTGCGTCACTTACAGTAATGCCTCTATGCATACTACTGTGTGTGTTTTATTTTTGATTTAATACACTACTGCTTTGGTATCAACTGCATATACTTCCTTTTGATCTGCACAAGCACCTCAATGGTAATACATAGTCCCTACTATGGTTTTTTAAAAGTGCTTTCATAGGAATATATACACAATTTTAAAAATAGATGCAATAGCGCAAGATGCAAGAAAATCAAAATAACAAATGCATCACCGTGTATTAAATCCAGCTCTGCTAAAATATCCAGCATGCTTTTTAACAGATGCACAGATTTTTCTCTGCATCTTTGCAAACACATTTACTGTTCTTTACCTTTTATAATTCAGTATAGTGGAGAGATCAAAGTACCTCAAAACGCAGTCCTGCACACCCGTTTATGTAAATGGGTGCGTCGGTGCTCATTATGAGCTGGGACGGCACCTGCACGTCGCTAAGGATGAGCTGGAACCACTGGATGTTCCTGAGGCACTGAATACTTCTCCCCTTGCTACCTTGTGGATGTGCAAGCCAGGACTTCTTCTCTTGCCCCTTATTTATGAGGAGAAACAGAAGCCCTGCCAGTGCTAGTTATGCGCTTTGACCTCATGATCTGAGGTCTAGGCTGACCAGCAGAAAACTTCAGTGATTCCTGTATTTATCTCTCCTGACACCTTTTGCTGTATCTATCTGAAAAAATATACTCCTAGGGCTTTTTTTCCCTTGATCAGCCCCATGCAACACAGAGAGGAACGGTACGCAGAGGAAGCTTTTTAGGCAATTCGCTTCAGGTGCACACCACGTGTCATTTACAATTCTTGATATATCAGCATTTTGAAAACATATTTCAAATGTTTAATTCTGTAAATACATGAGTAATATTGGCCTGAAAACATGAAACGCTATCCTAAAGATTACAAAGGTGATGGCATTTTATTCTAAACGTATGCTTTCTTTTAAATATGAAGAATATGCCAAAAATTGAGCTTTCTGGACACTCTGACTCATCTTATTACGCTTATATGAACTCTAAGCAAAATGTAGATGATGATATGATGGATTAGTTCAAATAATTCCAGTACCCTTTTGAAATGCTGATTTTATTTCATCTTCCAAGATATAGCCAGACTAAAATAAAATATATGCCACCTATGCATTTGGAAATTTTCTCTAAGAGCTACGCTACTAACAATTTGAAGCAACAGGGGCGTGCAGTTGGCTGTTCCACTGAGGAAGCTTGCATTTTGAAAGTAATTCACGATGGTAATTTCATTCACATTCACGTTACTTGAACTGGCTAGTTGGATTTGTACCAATTACTATTGCCAAAACAATTGTCACACATTTTAGATATGCTAGTAAAAACATGCTCCATTCTGGACAAATTTTTGAACAGTAAATGTTGACTGTTTTTCTGCTTGAACACAAACACCTGGTTTCTCATCCCATTTAGAGCAGCGAAGCTATGTTGTGGCCTTCTCACTTACTGTCCAGTGGTCTTCTGAAAAACAACACTGTCCCCAGACTTTAAGCGTAAGAGTGGAAAAATTTCCACATTAGATGAGGGACCAGGTGTTTGTCAAGCTCATTTCATAGATCTTTAATTCATGGATAGTGTTAAGCGAATGCATAGAAGACTTTCTTATCCTCATTGGACCTGCTTAAATGCTTTAAAAATAGACTACTTTTTGATAAAATGATAATGTAATGTATTAGTAATAACTTGTTATAAAGTGAACACTAAAGAATGTCCAAACTGGATGACATTGAAGATTTTTACCAACACTAATGTTTAAGATTCAGTGAAATGTGCTGACAAGTATGAAGTCACTATCTTTAAAAGGAATCTGCTGATTTATTGTTAAGCTTCCATTAGCCAAGACTGCTAGATTTCTGTGTTATACCTACAGCAATAACTGTTTTGAATGTATCCTCTTTAGCATTTTCAGTTGTCGTTCCTCTAAGCAAACAGCTCCTCTACTTAAAAATATGCAACAAATCAAATTAATTGAAATGAATCAATTTGACTGGTAAAGTGGTGTTTTGGAATGACTCTGAGGACCATGAATTCAAACTAAGGCTTGCACGACTTCTTCCTAGGTTTGAAGAGGCTCCTTGGTACATTAGGAAAAGGAAGAAGGGAAACCAGTCACCCTGTTTGACAGCATTCACCCGGGATGCTTGTGCTGAGGGCTCATATCGCCAGATTTCATGAACGTATCATAAACCAGACAATGAAGCAGGCAGGCATAATAGCAATTAATTGTACGGAATGTTAATATTCAGATAAGGTTAAGTATTATAGTTGTCACGTATGAGTGGAATAGTAGGAAGTTAATTATTGCAAACCTTTGATCACGGACTTACACTGTTTATAATTTTATTCGTAGTATGCTTTCCTTGTTCCGATACTTCTTCACTCCAGGCAGCAATGTGGGTTGTCAGATTCAGTTCTTAAGGTAAAGGTATGATGGATATATGCTAATTTATACATGTTCATTGAATACATTTTTCCTAACTGTATTTTAACGATCAGATTGTACTACAGAGCACTCGTTCTTTTTCTGGTTTAGGTAAGCTTTAAAATAGTTACAAAAAGTGCTCACCATGCTCCACTGCCAATGACGACTGTCCTCTTTTTGCAAATACGATGAATGCAGTATACTCTTCTCACCATCCTGTATTGCATTTGATTTATTTACCAATCTAAACTTGTATATGCCTTCTGGTTTTTGCAGCCTGCATGAGTACCTAACAAGGGTGAGGACAGGATTAAAGTATTGCTCCTGATATTAGTTTCCTTAAAAGCATGCTTTGTTCTGCTGCTCCTCTACACGTCTCCTACTTTACAGGATCATCCTGTGGCTCATTTATAATCTACTGGATTTAATACTTGAAAATATGATTTCTGTACTCAGTAGTCATGCCTTACCTTTTGTCTTCAGCTGGTCTGAACTAGGAGCCTACACATTATTATCTACTTAGAACAGAAAGAGATTAATATTAAAGGGATATCAAACTCTTAAATATCCACAAAATCTGTAAAAGAGATGGCGCCACATTACTGAGCATTATGTACGCATAATTAGAATGATACAAAGTTTAGCTGACTATGTATATCAGCACTATTTCTGCATTTATTATCCTGATTTTCTGCAAGAGAATGCTGTGTGACTCTTAAGGTTTTATATTTAATTGACTACTAAAGAAAAGCAAAATCACCTTCATGTTCTTTTTCAGTTTTTCAGTTTTAATGGTATTAGGACTTTATCCTAAACTAGAATGGAGTATTCACATGGATAAAGGGAAGAATCTGATAAAAAAGTTAGTTGTTTCTTGGTGTGATAGGTATACCTGATGGTTAAAGAAACAAAGAGCCATCCAGTTTTGTGGTATTTTGTAATATAGGATTGCCACTGCAAGAGAACGGCGACCATTCACATTAAATATTTGGGTTGGACATCATGTGGTATTTGAGTTTTCACTGCAAACTTAGAGTGTTGAGAGCATCTGCTTAACTTCCGAAACACTTGTTATCTCTTCCGCTTTTTCTCTGCTAGTTTTACAAGGCTTCCACCTCTACCAATGTGTGCGACAGAAAAAGAAAGCACTATCAGAATAACTATAAGAATTTGTGGTAGTTTTGACAATTTGTATCAACTGCCTCACGGCCGTGCCAGTTCTGCGGGGCGAGATTTTTGGGGCTTGTGTTCTGTGATTCACTAATCTCAACTGCTGTGCCCCACTATTGGGGCAGGCCAAGGAAGTGACAGTAACGAGTTTTGTATTGACTTGCTTATCTTAAACACTGGTTTAAAACACATTAAAAGATCAATAAAAAGTTCTTTTCCTTTCAGGTGGGAGATGAAAGAAGGTGCAGATCTTGAAGACGAGGAGAAAGTTATGGTGGAACACTTAAAAACTGTTTATTTGACACAGAGCACTCCTACCTCAGAGGATAAAGAAGAATAATTACCTTGACAGGTTTCGGGTAGCACCTTTTTTCTGAATTCAACATGATTAACTTAATGGCTTAGTTATAAGTGACAGGACTAGAAAGCTCAGGAATATATATCTTGAGTAGGAGTTTTAAGCTAAAGAACGTTCCCCTGTTATTGTCTAGTCACCCCATCCAGGCAGCAATTGTTCACACATGCATAAGGCGAGCAACAGTATGTGAAAATGTCAATGTCTCAAACCAAGGAGGGTGTATCTCGGTACTGCGGAGGCACACACCTCAATGACAGACCAAGAACGGTTTCAGAAGTATAAAACTCTCTCTGAAAATAAAGCCACTTCGGACACGTGCTAAGCAAACACCGGTGCTATGCTTCCATCGACCCCTTCGGAGTCAAGTCAGCCCACCCCCAGTTAGTGTCACCCAAGGACCTTTTCTCTCCCTTGGTGCTTGTGTTCTTGTTAGTCCTGCCATTAAATCACGCAAAATGTATGAAAAAGAACAGGTATAGGCCATAGGTTCGCAGTCCTTTCTGAGTTTCTCTGGGATGAGCATGCCTGGCCATTATTCCCAAGTAAAACTGCGTCGGCTTTATTGGCTTCACAAATCCTAACTTAACATGCAGTGTATGTTATGGCTTAAAAGACACATTATAGGGAAACTTGTTAGCAGCTTTTAAAGTTTTGAGAAGCATCTTTTTATTGAAAAGAATTGTTCACAGGCATTGCTCAAAGGACTATCTTAACAGTGAACTGAGAAGTGAAATGATAAAGAATGTAATATTTATTTCTGATAGAGTAAAATTTCATTTTCAAAGTAAGCCCTGTCTGATACTCAGATTTTCCGCTATTAAATGTTTTTCTTTTCAGTAAAGTTTCTTCCTCAAAGGCTAAAAATAGCTGAGTTAGACAGGTGGCTATTGTGACAACGTCTTATATACAGAAGGTGCAGTTCATATTTCCTTAGCTCTACAGAAATAATCCATCATCTTTCTATCTGTTTCTTGCATTGGAAGTCCAAGGGAACTATTTCCTCTGCCTGATTACGGAGGCTGGCAAGGTCTTGCTAAGGCTGCAGTCTGAGCTGCAGCTACTCCTGTCCCCACCACATCTTCTCGCAGATGCTATTATGGACATAACTCAGACCGCTCGCACAGGAGGAAGGCATGTTTTTTTCCTTAGGAGTTCAGCAGCATCAAGGGTAACCACAACACTAACGCTGCTGTAGGGTCTAATGTGAAATGCAGGTTTTCCTTCTCTTAATTGCTCTTTTTTTTTATCATACATATAAAATACCAGACCATTTAAAATGAAAATGGGGACCACTGCATCCTACAAATCTCCAAAGATCTTGTTACAACTCTGCATCAACAAAAGGGCTGTGAGGCACTGGTGCTTCAAAAATGCTAAAAATTCTATTTAAAGAATAAAAAAGACTTTTTTTTCTCTGCTGCTGATATAGTCATTTCAGATCATAAAGGCATGATGAAGTGTAAAAACAATTTTTCTTTGCTTTGTATTTCAACTTTGAAGATTAGTTGTGGTCTTACAGCTTAAAGCATGGGTACAGGGATTGCCTGCGAGAGCAGGTATGGTATTCTGGCAAACGAGGCACACGTGCTCCAAGCCATGCTAATAATGTGTTAGCGCACGTGGAAGCTGGAGTTCAGAATATTCTTTCCTATTTTGTCAAAATCTATTGTACATAATTAACTTTTTGTATAGTCATATAAAGTGGATTTCTGTCTATATGCGGTGAAACTGACCGAAATACTTGTGAAAAAGCTCCCCTTCTGGGAAACACTTGTTCCGAATAGGATAAACTTAGCAAGTGAAATAAGCTAAACCAGAATAAAAACCCTCACTTACTCTGAAACAGAAATGTCCAAATGGGGACTTATTCCAAACTGGTTATTACCCTTTAAATTCACAGAACACCTGATTCTGGAATAACCTGTAAACAGTAATTTAAAAAACAGAATAATTTTAAAAAGAAAAAAAAAATTCTTCATGCCCCTTTGTCCCTCCTCTCCCTGCCCAATTAATTCAGCAATAACCCACTGGGTAGCACTGAGACAATTTTGTCTTTCTAAGTGAGAGTATATTTATAACCTTTACCAATGTGGAGCTGACAAGACTGAGCAAGCAAGCTGAATAAAAGCTGAACCTTTGCACAATATTTTATTTGGAAGTTTTTCGTATCTGAACCTCTCTCTATATATATGGCTTTTAGAGTGTCTGAATGCAAGCTTATGTGTGTTTGAAGCTGAACTTGTCCCTCAGACCTCTCTGAGAAATAGCAGGGCTCGGTTTGTTGGCAGGGTAGCGATCCTATTAACTGACCTTCAGCGTATAAAAGAAACATCATCTTGGCAACATGATTTACGCTAAATAGATGCTTTTGCAACATTCACATGTGTTCAGTAAAATTACAGTAATAACAAGAGTTGTAAAACTAAGATTGCTAAATAACATACCATTAATTTATCAAGGCTGCTTAGGTTAAGCTTAAACCCTTAATTGAAGAAAAATGAAAGACACTTGAAAGAGCTGATCATTTTTACACTGTAAGGTGTGTAAAATCAGGAGTAGTTGTATAAAAGATTGCTGCTTTCTTTGGCTTCTCTTAATAAAACAAAAGTTCTATAGCCTTAAAAAGTTCTGCTGATTCTAAAATTGATTTAAGATTAATTTCATTTTGGAGAGTAATGGGTTCATAAAGCTGCAATGTTTTGCTTTTGTATTTTATGCCCCGGCTCTTTGACACTACCTGTTGATCCAAGAATGTCTCACATTTACATTTAGCCTCAATAAATGGAGGCAACGGGAGCCAGATCTGCTGCCTGCAGCATGGACTCTGTGTTGCATGACCACTGCAAACTGACCATGTTAACTGCTCCTGGAAAGGTGGTCAAAGATAAGGATTAAACTCTGTAGTGTACAGCAGACCTTTCTGAACGGGCAAAAGCTGTCCTCATGGGCTCAGCCGAGTCAGCTTAAAAGGCAATTATTATATTTATAGAACTGAATTGGATCAGATAGCACAAACTAGGTAACTATGCATTGTCACCAATGCTTACACTTAATTCTCATTTAACATTTTCGTATGCTTAGCTCGTTTTGTGAAATGGGCTTAACTGGGAGACTCCATGGCATGGAATATCTCTAATTACATTTATTTAGTATCCACTTCATAGTGCCCCAAATCTTAACATCTTGCTACAGTTGAAAGGCAGTTAATAAAATTAGAAGCAGGGCAAAATTGAGATAGCGTTAATAGTAATGAAACTGGAGAAAGAGGCAGGAGAGAGAGAATTTTGGGAAAAGGCAGGCATTAAGACATATCCCTGCCTTTTAGTGACTGCTGTCCTGACAAACTGTCCCGCAGATCATGCTTTATTCCAGGAGAGAGCTTTTGTAGAGACCACAGGCAAGAAAGCTATTTGTTCTGGAAGTATGCATGGCGGCAAATGGATGTTCTCTAATTCATCTCTACATCCTCACAGCAGTGCAAGGTAGACATGAGGCTGGCTTCTTCCAATTAGCTTCCTCTGACAGAAACATTCCGTTTCCCTCTCAGCTGGGAGGTCCTCACAAAGTACTACTGAGCCTTACCTACAGTAAGATACCAATTATATGCTGATATAAAACTATTTAGTGGAACTCCTTAAAAATATGTGCGCTCATTTTTCGTGGCAGACACTATTCAAACTTCTAGAGCAATAGTCGAAAGACTGAGGAATTAGACCCATTCCCCATGAAATGAGAGAGCAACTTGATGGCATCGGGGACAATTCTGAATGAGCATATGGATCTTGAGGAGGCCCCGGGTGGTGCAAAGCCGCTTCTCTGTAGTAACTGTCCATGTTGTCAACAGTGTCAAGAGTGGAAGAAGAAGCTCTAAAACTATTTTAAGTGTAAGGCCCAGAAAATGGGCAAGGGTGAGCTTGCGTTTTCCTCTACCTTTATACTCCAACACTTGGGAAGCAGACTAAACCGACAGACATTGCCAGGCAGGCAGTACACAAAAAGCATGCACAGTCTTGAGCAGGCTGGGCATCGCTGAAGGCCTTCTAATACCCATCAGTAAAATGACAAAGGGGCCAGATTATTCCTCTCTAGCAACAGCATTTGAGAATATACTGTTAGCTATTACTGCAGCAAGTGATCAATGATATAGAGCTGGCAAAAAACACTAAAAAGCAAGGAACATGCAAACAGGCAAAAATAAATCCAAACCCTTTTTTCTTTTCCCTGAAAAAAAATATTCTCTAACAAGTGGCTCAGGAAGAACTGGCAATTACCAAGATCTAAGTGATCATCTGAATTAAGATTGTATGTCTACATTTAGTAGACAACAATCCCTAAGTTCACAAGGAGCCACTCAAGTCATAGCTAGCACAAATCTGATGACTACCAGATCGAGCCCTTCAGATCCATGACCGATTCAGTGGTTAGTAGGTTGCAATCACCTCTGAGGAGATACTTTATAATATCTGCTACTGAAGAAAGTGCTTTAATGTTAGAATAGATCATTATCCAGTTTCTGCAGTAAATCCCGTCTCCAACAGAAAACAGTCTCAGTGTCTACACACTGAGCCGCATCCATTCTCCACCTAGAAATGAGGCAACGATCCACATAATGGTGATCCTATTCAACAGCTATGATCTTCTCCAGTACTAGCTCAAAGAGCACACGTCTGCCACGACAGACGCAGGTTTCAACCTTGGTTCAAGGTGGTGGTTTGCTGCAACAGCACATAACTTTTGTCTTTTTCTTTTCAGGATAGCTTTTTAAATAATTAATCTCAGCTCTCCCAACAAATAAATACATTGATTAAAATCACTCTTGTAAAACAAGCACTTGGTCATTAGAAAACACCTGATGAATTATTACCAATGTATCCATGCGTGTTCCTTCAGATAACTGTTAATGACACAGTCATACATATTTTGTCCCTAGATGAATTTACTAGAGGACAGAAATATAGTTACACAAGCAACTTTGGTAAATTTGTAATTACCTAATATCCAACTACTTTACTTTTTTGTCCCATAATCTGTGTTTTCTATGTAAAAAGTCTAATAACTTTTGGATATTTGGTCTCCTTAAAGAAACAGGTTCACACAGCTCTTCATGTGTCATCTTGACTCTGTTTTGTTTTCCACCTCAATATTGTCTTCCAGGAATCCTTGAAAAACTTAGTGGTGAATGTTTGTTATCATTTAGAATGTGGGTACTGCTGGCACCCAGTTATACGTGGGTAGATAATTCATTTTCTAGACTAACTGTCATACAGACTTAAAACAGTATAGGTCCTAGATGGGCAATTATTTCAGGTTTAGAGTTGTCTGAACGCTTTTGCTCCTTATGTTCCACATGCATTTTGTAGTATCTATGTGTTTCCATTGTTCTAAGATACCTATGTTACCTGGGATAGCGGGAGCTACGTGTATGCATTGCTGTTTGTGAGTTATTTCAGGTTTTTTTACTTAAACTGATGTGTTTTCCCCCAGGTTGTATTTCCTTTATGTTCTCTGAACTTGTAATTTACACCTGGAAATCCATAGCACATCTGTGTTCACAACCTACAAGCACAGATTTACTTATCAATAAAGCCTATGCTTTCTCAAACTTGATACAGAGTCTTAGAGACCAAGAATTTAATACATATAAACTTCAAACCAACCACCTGCAAGGTTATCATTCAAGAAATGCAGTAGTCATTTCCACTTGGAATTTTACCTCTCTGTATATTCCAGAAATTACACCTTTAAGGAGTTGTTTATGTTCTGGACTCTTTATTGGTATCTTCCATTCTAGATAATAAAGGTGACCTAAATGGGTTTTATTATATAGATTAAGATTACGCTTTCCCATTAGAGAATGGAACGAATATTGGCGAGGTAAGAGGTTGAAATGGCAGGTGGTTTTTGTTCTGGCATATGGGCTAGCAAACAGATCACTTTCCACAGTAAACCAGATGTGGCTTTGGGAATGAAATAAAGTTGGCAGGAATCCGACCTGCAGGTACGTATTACCTTCAGGAAACTGATGGCTGAGCATGTGCCATGAAGAATTTCTTCCGAGGCAAAAGGATTAGGCCTCTTCAAACAGCAACAGTTTCTATGCCAGTTAAGCCTCCCAAATTTCACACACGCCCATCCACTTTATGAATGGACAGATTGATGGAGGTTGTTGCATTCATGCAACGCAAATGTGTAACGTTAATCATCTGGCCTCCTCTTCTCTCCAGACAAATAATTAACCAGAGCATGGTAGACTGTTCTGTATTTCCGACAACTACCCAGGGTCCTGATCAACGTTACTGAGCAACATCGTACCCCTACCAGACTTGGGTATCGGAACACAGATACCTCCACACTAATGAGCCAGACAGGGTGGTTTAGTTTTTTGTGTTTCAAAGGTGCTGTATATGCCTGGTGCAGTTCACAGAATCACAGAACCCCAGAACGGTGGGGGCTGGAAGGGCCCTTTGGAGCTCAACCCACCCCACGCCCTGCTGGAGCAGGCACACCCAGAGCAGGGGCACAGGGCCGCGTCCAGGCGGGGGGTGAATGTCTCCAGGGAAGGGACCCCACAGCCTCTCTGGGCAGCCTGTGCCCCTGCTCTGGCACACACCATTGGTGGTTCTTGGATTTGTGAACCAACACCGACTAGTCGTGCGACCCTTTGATTTTCACTCCCCCCGCGTCTCACCCTTCCCCAGTGTAGCCTGAGCTGCCAGTTTTATGATCGTTCCTGCCGTTTCCAGGTGAGGCTGTGACGACATCTTGCGCAGCAGTGCACAAAACACATACAAAGCAATTAACTGCCTCCAAGAGCATCCAGTGCCCAGTAGTGAGACACTTTGGATTAAAGCTTTTGCATTTTAACCCTTTTCTCTTTGACATTTGGGCAGACCTCCAGCCTGACCAGCTTCAAGGTGAGACATCATACCTACTTGTTCTGTAGGAGACTGGTAGCTTGGTTTTGTTTTGCTTCAAGGAGCGGAGAGGAAGGGATTGTTTGTTTACTGTTATGTTTATGTGGTTATGTTAATTCTGTTGTTTGTTGCTGTTTTGTTTTTTTCCCATCTGGACTGCTGACTGGTCAATACAGGGTGGTTACAATCCACTTAAGTAGGCTGGGCACTGATGTAGTCACAGTAGCTGCCAGTAGCAGCAGTGATTTGTAAGTTCAGTCTCTGCAAAAAGCACCTATCGTGGCAACAGGCACTAGAGGACTTAATTCTGTCCGAATCTTTCTGCTAAAATGGTCTGTCAGCAACATGATTTCTTAGTTGAGCTTTGTCAGGTCTCTCCCTCATAACCGTAGTATTCCTTCTATGGTTAGAAGTGGGAAGAACAGAATAAAAATGCTGGTTATCTTATGTGCTGTGCCTTTTTAGGGATCTCATTTTTCCAACTCGAGATCCAAGAGGTGCGCTTAAACTACATAACGGAAAAGGTACATGTATTTGCTTTTCCATTTCATGTGTACACGAGTTGTTTAGATGACAGTTGTACAATTTTTTAAAAAAGTTATATAATACCCTGGAGCAGTCATCTGCTCTCACATGCATAATTTATTCAAAAATCAGTTGTGGAGTTGAGGGATTGATAGTTTGAAACAGAAAAATTATAGGTATGCTAAGTACGTTCTTGCAAAAATAAATCACGCAATCATATATTAGATCCAATATTTCAAAATTCAAAGTACAATTAAATTGTTTGCACATGTAACAGCAGTGAAATAACTTTGCAAGGTTTACATCGTAAACCCATATATCTAGAGAGTAAATAGAAGAACACAGACCATAAAGTTCTGTCAATAGCGTTGCTTTCAATCTTTGTTTCATTCCACCAAAACTTTTCATAGCAGTCTGGCATTTTTTTGAACAACTATATACAGGACCAAAGAATTAGGAGTGGTAACTTGAAATATAGATCATATATATTTAATCTTTACAACAAATGCAAGAGCAGTACGTGAAAAACAAAGACATAACAGACTGTAAAAACTCTCGAGAACATGTAATGAAGCATAAGAGTGAATGTCACGACAGATTTATGTATGTTCTAGTTTCAGCAAAAACTGCTGAAGACAAATTTGAGAATATTTGTGTATCATACTTTTGGCACAATAGCAGGAACCAAAATAAATTATCCAGGAATAAGACGTAAGAAACAGATTCAGGGTGTAAACAGCAAGCCGAATGAGAATTCTGAATTAAAGAAAACTTTCAAGCCAAAAGCAAGAGAGGTTTTTCAGCCTTGCAGAGCACTCAAGAATAATGTTGGTTTTTCATGAGTTTTCAGTATTTCACTTTTTTTTTTTAAGTTTCTAATTTAATTCTTGTGAAAAGTGTTTCTCAGAAGGTAACACATCTTTGTCAGGAAAGCGAACATATTTTTGTTTTTCATGAAATGCATTCTCTGTATTTATCCACCATACATGGTACACAAAAAGCCTGTGCCATTGATGTCAAGCCAAAAGAACAAATGAAAAGAAACTACAAAGGGAATTCTAAAGAGATTTTTTTTTTTCTCTCTCTCTCCCACTATCTTTTCTTTTGGGCTTAGTCTCAGAAGGAATTTCTGTGTCCCAACAGACATGGGATAACTTTTCCCAAGAATCACACATCCTAAAGGTTGCTGTTCTTAAATGCAGACGCTAGATGACAAGGCTATACTTTTTTTTTAAAGAAAAAAAATAATCTGGTAATTACAGCTGTCATTGACAAAAAAGTCTTTAGGTTTAAAAAAATTAGTATCTTTCTTAGCTCCGTGTGTGACAAGAGCTTGGCTGAGGTTGCTCAGGCCTCTATTGTGCACATTCTTTTGGCATTAAATAATATCTTGTGATTTTCACAAGCTGCTGACAGGAGATGGTCAGTAGGACAGAGCAGAAGCACAATGAATTTTTTTATGTGATTATTCTCTACCCTGATACCCTTGGCATCTTTTTGTCACAGCAAATGACTCCTAAACTGGACCGCATCCTTCAGTTTGAGGATTCAGTCCGAAGCTCAGGTGGTGTAAGCAGACCGCTTCACATTTATTGCAAATGCAAATCCAACCCGTGTAAAATGAAAGCGATCGGTCTCAGCCTACCTGGGCGCTCCTGTTGCGAACTGCATTTGCGAGGTTTAGCGTGCCCTTAACCAGCAGTAACCGGACTGGGAACTAAGGATGTTAATACTTCATGCTGTCAGATGCCGAGGGCAGAAGCACAGGTGCTTCGGAAGCAGGAGCTGCGGTGTTCTACCAGCACTGAACCACAGGAGGATTTAGCAACTGCTTATGAAAGTTGCGTTGCAGGATAGCTATTAAAATCAGACATCCTACTTGCTACAATCATCTATCAGCTGCTTCTAAAATCCTGCCCACCTTCTGTGTGTCATCTGGAGGAGATAGAGTTTTAATTGTGAGCGGGTGGTATAAAAAAAAAATAGAAAAAAAAGACAAGGCGCCTTCTGTCATTCCAAATTTCTTGTCCTGTCTTGCTTTATGTTTCAGTGCCTTTGTGCCAGCTGAAGTTTTGCAGGCAGCATTTAAAAAGGCAAAAAATATAAATAAAATCAATAGAAACAAATAAAATCTAGGATGACAAAGAGCAACCATAAAGAATGTACTGCAGAGAACAGGAATTAAAAATACTGCATTTTGCAGCTTTTTCCCTTTTATGCTTTGACTCTTTTCTCACCTAAGATTCAAATAATTCCTAGTTTCCTTGGTATCCATTACCAAACTCCCTTTTTGTCTGTTTATGCTACATTTATAGTTATGACCTGAAGAGTTACTTCCCTGTTTCCACCAAGCTACCGTATTAAACAGCAGAAGCTTGTGTTTTGGGGTTCAAATAGGTTTCATTCATATTTTCATTCAGCTTTTCTGTTCCACTTTTTGAGTTGATGAGACTTGACATTTTTTTCAGCCATTTGAAATAAGCCTCGTTAAAGCAGTACTTATGTTACTGTAATAAGAACTGTCTTCAGACCATGATCACTTGTCATAGACACTACAAATATTTGGTTCCCCTGGTGTGCTCCTCTTTAGATATGATGATGAAGTCTTAAAATAACTTCTCCCATGTTCGATACAGTTCTTTTGAGTTACATTTTTTGCCTCTAAATTAAAAAAAAAATAGTATTTTCATACTGACAGCACTGCACATTTCATGCTCCGTAATGCAGACTGCAGCCCTCGGTGAGAACAGCTTCTCTCCTCTCCGTGCCGCAGGCAGACGCTTGCAGAGCCACGCGCCCAGGTCGGTGCCTCCTTCATCAGTCGGCTGGCCGGCTTATCACACCTTCCCGGGCCATCCCAGGCCTCCTCTTTCCGAGGTATTATTAGTTTAGTGGCTTTCTTGAAAGTCTCTGGGTCCTGTTTCCGAGTTTCTTTTTTTTTTCCCCTCTCTGTGCCGTTTTCATGCAGTGGCGCCGCTACTTCACATGAGTAGCTGTTGACAATTTTTCTCTTTGAAACTCCCTCGCTTTCAAATTCAATTTCCTAATTGTTTCATGGGAAAGGAACAGAGTCTCTGGCCTTTGTTTTATTATTTATGTTTTGGGAAGAAAAAAACAAAGGCATGGTAACAGAAAGGACTCCTTTAGGGATCAAGTACAGGCAAACACATGATAGATGTCTAGTTCATACTAGAAAAAAAGAGAAATGCCTCTCTGCTGCAGATCCGTGACCATCTGACTGTTGGCTTAACCATCGTGGCAAGACACAGACAATCAGGTCTCGGCGAGGTCTTCAAGAAATCTTAATGTCCCTGAAAGAGACCTCTTTCCTCCTCATTTACCCCAACTGAGTCCATAGCAAAGGTTTTCTTCCTTCCGTGCCTGACTTTGAACTTTGTGCTGTTAAATGTCATCCAATTTTTCTCACTCTAGTCCAGATCACTTCTTGTAACACCTTTCAACTTACTGTCATCTGCAAATTTCACAGATGCACATCCAATTCTTATCTCTGTCTCATTAATGACTATATTGCACATATTAGGTCCAAACGCTAATCACTGTCCCCAGAGAGTGTTCCTGCTCGCTCTTCTCCTACCCGATAACTGCCTTTCAGCTCAGGCCTCTGCAGTCTCCCCCTCAGCTGCTCCACATCCACCTTACCAGGTAAATCTGAATTACCATCATCCCCACCTTCAGTAATTCTCCCCATGGGGCACTGTATCAGATCCTTTACTCCAGTTTAGATGCATCAGAGTGGTGATTTACTCGTGGAAGAGCCTGCAATCATATTGGAATGACGTGATCTGCTCTCGGTAGCACCATGCCGCTACTTACTACACTTTCTATTCATATCTATATTTACAAGTGTGTCAAAACCTGGTCTAACTCTGCATGGTACTGAGTAACCAGGCACTCTTAAGGGGAGTCATCCCATCTGGGTACGAGTTTGTGCAATTCACCTAATGTGGAAAGAATTTATGCAAAAAGGATGGTTTTTTTCTAAGCAGTTTTAACCCCTCCATGTTCCCTATGCTTCCTTTACAGTCATGGAGGCTATCTAGATTTAAGGACAACATAAAAAATGCTGAATCCACCCATCAGTTTTAACTAGGTCTGTAACCTCCTACGGACTCGAGACACGCTGGCAGTCATTAACACCATGCAGCCCAAGACAGTTTTAATTACATGACCACACACTCTTTTTTACAGAGGACTGTTGCTTCCTGCGCCACATGGGATGAATAGTGCTATCGTAATAACCAACAGTTCAATGCCTTGTCTTCCTTATGTTCTTTGAAATGCAGCTCCATTTACCAGATGTGCATAAACCCCTAGTTTTTGGAGATATTTTAGGGGACTTGTTTCTATTGCAGCTGAGAGTTTCAAACTTTAATTTACCTTCACATAATCTACATAAGTAAATGATGTTTTTGCTTATTGGGGACTGAAATGAAGGCAAAGCAGTTTTGATAATCTTGGATGCTCAACTGAAAATAACGCAGACCTGACTTTTAACACATCTGAAGTTCTACAGCACCTTGTGCAGGCAAATCCATCCATTTCAGATGCAACTATGAACACTTAATACATCTGAAAACTGAACTCAAGGACCTTAGTGGGCATTCAACAAGCAATAAGTAGAGAGGTCTAGAACACTGGGCCCCAGTAACACATCTGTAGCCATCTATGAATGTTACAGCATTATGAGAGATACAAGACTGAAGAAGAAAACACAGATTTTGGAAAAGAATCAAAGCACTGCACAGTAAGCAGGCAGGTTAGTATTGCTGCTAGTATTAGCCTATTACTGGTATTACTGTAGATCACAGAAGTCTATGAAGACACCAAAACTCGACGGTGCTACGTGCAAACAGAAGATAAAAGCTCAGCTTCCAGCACAGGACTATTGACTACACACTACTGCTGTTTCCTCTTCACTGCTGATATTTGGAATTTTGGGGTCAGCCCTTTAATGAGACTCGAGACCTCCCTTTTCAACCAGCTACCTCTTTGTAATATGAAGAGCTTCAACTATATGAGCAATAGTTCTTTGCTGACCGGAAACCACTACTCACCCCCTCAGACCTGCCTCGTTTTGATAAACTTCTCCTCCTTGAATCCTTCCCTGGATCTGTAATTATAAAGAGCTGTATCAAGACAGGCACAATTTTTAGCCGTCCTGCTCATGCAAGCTACCCCTGAAACTCCTTCCTGATGCCTACATTCTACAGGTTCATTTTTGTTGTTGTTTGGATTTTGGTTTTTCTTTTCATTCAGCCTGTAGAAGGTGGAGAATGATAGTGAACCAGATGAAGGAATGGATCCGAATTAAAAATAACACAATAAAAAATACTTACTGCTGGTCTTAACCAGCTTGCCTTTGCAACCCAGCACTACTTGTGCAGAGAGACGGCATGAACTTTGAGTGAGAGGGAAGGGTTGCAATGCAGTTACCAGTGTTCATCAAATGTTTCCCTCAATATCCTCCCCCAACCCTGAGTTCTTCGATTCTGCTCCAGGTCACAGCCGGAGCTGGTGGGCTAGAGCTCAGTCACAGCACTGTACCATGGCATCCGTATGCCTCATCAAAAGACATCTAAGCACTGCTTTTTTCTAACAGGGGAAATGCAAGGAAAGGGAAGTCTCAGTACAAGTGGCTCAACTCAAAATGCCAAACATAATTTGTAAAATGTAAATAGACAAGTTCACCAAGATGTTATAATATCTTCTGCATTGAAGAAGAAAATTATTTCACTTATTCCTTCCTTGGGTGTTGCAGAAAGCCACTGAGAGCAAAACTTACAACCTTGCTGCTTTCGGCCATAACGGAGAGAGCAGCTGGGAGCAACCTTGATGAGAAATCATAGAATCATAGCATGCCCTGAGTTGGAAGGGACCCACAGGGATCATCGAGTTCAACTCCTGTCCCTGCACAGGACAGCCCCAAATTCACACCGTGTCTCTGAGGGCCTTGTCCAGGGGCTTCTTGAATATTGCTAGGCTTGGTGCCGTGATGCCTCCCTGGGGAGCCTGTTCCAGGGCTCCACCACCCTCTGGGGGAAGAACCTTTAGGGATACCCTACATAAAATGTTTTATCTCCTCCCATGCAGTCCTGCCCATGGCTCTGGTTCAGTGGATTTGGCTGTCTGGGACGATGGGGCAGCTGAGAAGCAGTAGAACATTTCAGTCGCGTGCATGGTATGCCGCCTATCTCGGTTGTCTGTGAGTCAGGAATGGGTCACAACCTTCCCGTGCCGCCAGAGCCACGAGCAGTGCAAGCCTCCACCGAGCACCTGTATAATGCAGGTTTTCAGCAGTCCAAATCTGGAAACATTTTCCAGATTGACCAAATCTGGTAACATTTTCAAGGGAGCAAGACCAGGCACCCCTGAAATGAAACTTGATGTGCTTCCTCTCGCTATGCCAGAGCAAGGATCTGCTCGTGAGGGTCAGTGTTTCAGTACAGGCCAACGCCACACTGTATTTCTGAAGATGGCTGAAACATCTGGCTTGGCTAATTTTGCCCCAGATATTTTCATTTTACCAATTCCTAAGCTATCAAAATGGAAACACGACCTTCCCAAGGAGCTGCACCAGCCCAAGGAGCGCCCGGGGTGGCAGGCCCGGGTGCCGTTACCCGCCGGGCCCGTGCCAGGGGCGCCCACCGCCCGCCCGCTTAGCCCTTCCTCAGCCATCGCCCCCCGGGCGGGGAAAGCAGGGCCCGGTGCTACACGGGGGGTTGCCTGAGCTCCTCAAAACCCGCTTCACCGGGGGAGACGCCGTGGCCTGACAGGCTTCACCTCCCCGTTTTGGTGGGGGGAGGAAGGGGACGAGGGGGAGGAAGGGGACGAGGACCCCGCTGCCGCGCCACAGCCGCCCCTTCTCGCCACGCTTCCGGGTTCCCTGGGCGCTGACGTCACCCGGAAGTGCAGCCGGGTCGGGGCGGCACCAGCAACCGGAGCGGCCGCGCGTTCGCCGGTGACGGCGCTCGCGCCCTCCCCATCCAGCCCGGCCCCGCCCCGCTCGGCCCCGCCCCGCCCCGCCGGCGACGGGCGCCAGGTACGTGGTGCGAGCCCGGCCCGGGGGCGGGGGGAGCAGCAGCAGCGGCGGCGGCGGGGCCTGGGCCTGGGCCTGGGGCGGGAGCGGGGCGGCGGGGACCGGCCTTCGCCCCTCGGTGGCGAGGGGACGGCGGCGGTGGGCGGCCCGCCTTCCCTGGCAGCCCGGCCCTGCCCGGCCCTGCCCGGGGCCCTGGGCCCGCCGCCTCGCCTCGCCTCTCCCGGCGGCCCGGCCCGGCCCGGCCTGGCCGGGGGCGCTGGGCCCGCCGCCTCGCCTCGCCTCTCCCGGTGGTGCAGCCCGGGGCGCCGGGCCCGCCGCCTGTCCTGCTGGCGGCGCCGGGGCGGGCAGGGGGGGAAGCTGGCTGGGCCGGGCCCCGGGAGCGGGTGTAAGAGCAGGTCGGTGCCGCCGGGCCCGGCAGCACCCGGGAGGCGGGTGGAGGGTGGGAACACGGTGACGGTGCCGTTGCTCCACGTGTTTGCACCTTCCTTCCCGTGGCGAGAGCGCCACATCAGCCACAACCGGGATAACCGTAGCAACTTCTGATCTAAATAACTTTAAGCATTTTTCTTAGTTTTTTTTTTCCACAAAAAACGCATGCTCACAGGCTTTGCTGCAGCTTTCTGGTGCTGTCTGCTGCTTTCACCAAACTAGGCTTGTCCATTTTCCCTCTTCCCTGGTTCAGGCTTTCGTGCAGTCATGAATGTCAAAAAGTTAATGATAATTCTCCCAACGTAACAATCCAGCTGGGTTTGAGCAGCAGTTTTCATTCTGACTTTTGCTGTCCTGGTTATATGTGCTTAAAAGTTCTTTCTGGAGCGAAGGTTTCATAGTTGGTCTGGCAGCTTAGAAAGCTGCGTGAAATGTTTGCCACATCCATGCTGCCCAGGCGTAAATGTAGGGAGGTAATTTTTCACTTTAAATTGTTACCGTTGCTTGGCTTTGCTTTGGCAATGGGGTAACTCAAAATCGCTCTTCTAAGCCATCAGATGTTGCGCTTCTATAGTTCCTTTCGAAAAAACCATGCACTTTGCTTTTTAAAGAAACATTGGCTCATTTTTTTCTTTCAGAGCTAAGTACTGAAGCTTTTGGTAGAGAACAACCGCTTCCCTTCCAGATATTTAACTTCTGACTGTGGCGTTATATGAGCCAGGCTGCTCAGTCTCGTCTAAGCCGGCTCAACAAGCCCTCCCAACACGTAGCATCCACTTTACACTACTTCTGCGTGAAGTTTTTGGCTGAGGTAGTAAGTTCGAATAAGCAGGTAACACGCCTCGGCCAGGCGATATCATTGTTGGCGAAAGAAGTATTATAAAATCGAGAGCAATTACAAAGCTAACTGGATACCTGTGGTCTTAACCACGCAGTGGCTCGGTGAGGCAGTGGAGAGTAGGGTAGTGACAATATTTGCCTTCGGAGAAGCGTAAATGCCACTAGCACAGCAAAAAGGTGGTGTCCTTTTGGTAATAACTAATATTTTATTTGAATCGTTAACAAGACTGTGGGTGAAAGAGGGTGGTGACATGTTTCGCTACCTATGGTAAAGCTGCCTGATGAGAGCGTGTTGGTTAAAGAATGTCTGTGGGATGGTAAAATTAGGTATTTTGTAATTAGGTAGGGAAGGGTAAAAATGCTCGTGTAGAGAAGACTAAAATCTTGGCAACTGAAAACACTTAACGGCTTAGAGGGTGTCACAGTGCTACTGATGTAAAATGCAGAAAGCATGTCTATATGCTCCTCTGGGTTTGGGGTGGAACAGATCTGGTGTCCTGAGTGCTTCAGGTCGAAGCCCCAGGCGCCAGCTGTTGCTGTTGCTGAAGTCACTGCTGTCACGTACCACCTGCCCGTCTGCCGGGGGGTCTGATGTGCCACCCTTGGCGTTAGTCTGAGCACGCCCCAGCCCGCTGCGGTCAAAATGTGGTGGGTTAAGACAGGTGTCATATTTATAGCATTTAAACTGACCTGGCTCTTTTTGTCTGAAATAGGTTAGCGGATGCTGGTAGGCGTAGGAGCGAGATGAAAACTTCCAGCAGGCCGACAGTACTTAGCAGCTGGAGGCGGACAAGGGCATCATCATTTCAGAAGCATAGTGCACGCTCAGAGTGCTGTCTACCTTACTGAAATACCTTTAATTATTGGAGTTTTCTCACCAGTGCCTGGATTTTGTCTGCTTTCTTCAGATTGCTTTTTCAGTGCTTGTAGCCAATTATGACTATATGTTAATCTGCTAGTTGACTTGACCGTGGTTTTTACTGAATTGCCTTTTATGTACTAGTTAGCTAATGTTTGGAGGAGCCTCTTCGTATAATTACTCAGTGGGGATTTATCTGTTGGTCTCTTTTCTTTTAAGTTCACAACCCTATTTTTTTTTTCCCCCTGAAGACTCGGCGCTGACTTTGGAGGTTTTGTCCATTCCAGGCTCTATAGAAAAAGTTCTGAATGCGACTCTGTTGCTGGTACTTTGAATTTGACCCACTGTTCCTTTGGGGAACAATGTGCTGTGGTGACTGAGGAGTTTTTTAGATTTACAATAGATTCCTGGGATTCTTTGAAGTAAAGCATATATACAAAGAATGAATGGATATAGTTTTTTTATTTTTTTCTACTCGCTGACTGAAACAAATTGGTTAACAGTGGGCATGAAAACATCTGTTTATGAAATTTAATGCTGCCCTATGAATTTTTCTGTGCCTTAGAAGAGGCACTTTTTGCTCTTTATTAGTGTGGTCGTACATGTATCTACTTGGCTTGTAGATCAGTTTTACAGATTTGCACTGAGTGGAATTCCTGAAGCACAATTTAATGGGTTTTAAATGGTTATTTTTCATGGATGTTGTTCAGTGGTTTAAGTGCTGTAGTTAGAATGTGCGTTATTTATATATGCACACTTTGTTTTTGAGAGGAAGACTCTGGAGCAAGGCCTCTGAGAGCTTAACTACTCAGAGTATTCCTTACATGGTTCTCACAATGTGACCGAGTCTTACTGGAAGGTGAAAAGGTACAGCATTCACTTTTGTATAATCCTTGCCTTTCTGCTCAGCTGTCCACCAGATACCTGTTAGTGCCATCTTTGGTAGTGATTTTTGGTTTATGGCTGACTGCCTCTAGGAGTAGGCTGGGACCCAAAGTCGCTTCCCCCCAGCTACAGACGCGCTCTGTTAACAGAGTGCCCAGGGCTTCACTGCCCGTTCAGGTCACAGCCCACACTGCTGGAAGGAGCAGCACTCCTCGCCCCTGCCTGCCCCATACGAGAGGTGTGAAATGCGCCTTTCTCGTTGTGTCAGCTCGCCCACTAGCATGAGTGCCACCCTGAGAAAGGACGTGGGACTGCGGTGGGGAGTGGAGAGGCCAGAGGAAGAAGGGCTGAAAGTGTTCCATCGCATGGGCTTCAGCACATGATGGATCCGCAGCCTCAGTCACCTTGGAGTTGAACGGGCTGTGGTGAAGGCCCCTCTACCAGTTCCCTGAGCAGCCTGCTCCTGTGAGTTAATTATTAGAGATACTGCTGGTGAGGATGGTGTCCCGCTCTGTGGGCTAGTGCAATCTTCATGTAACTGCTTTTATTCCTCTTACACTCTCCTGGAGTGTATCAACTTCCAGCTTGATGAAACCTCTCTGGTACTGCAGAACGAGTGTCCAAAGAGGACATGTGTAGAGTTTATCAGGCTAATTTTAGGTGTTTCTGCTTTACAGTTACTGTAGTTTCTGTATTTGTCCAGCTTCCTATTGCCCAGCAGAAACTGAAAGGGACCAGTCTGTGCTAAGCCTGCTATATAGACATTTGAGTCTTGCAAGCATCGCTTTTTAATACTTACCTGAAATGAGTATTGTCTTAGCAACTATAGTATTAGCTGAATCCAGTATATTTAGAACAGTGGTAAATCTGGGAAAGTGTTATGTCAGCAAATAGGGTTTTTTTCTTAGGCAGGCAAATGAAAGAAAATTTTCTTTATCGTATGTCTAGAGAGATAATAGTTAAAATAAGAATTGGCTGTACATGTTGTTAATTGGACCACAAATTAGCCTCTTCTGGTGTTGACTGGAAGTGAGTCCATACCTGAAGCACTAGTGATTCTGAACGTTGGTGTTTCTTTCCTGATGCTCGTGCATTTAAAGCCAGACCCACCATATTACCTTGTTCAAGTTTTTGCATGTTTTCTGTAGTTTATTATCAGTTGTTCATAAGGAAGTTTTCTTGTTTACTGCCAATTTCAGGTCAAGGTTTAAGCTAAATATTTTTTTAAGGGGGACATACTGAAAAATGTTTTTGACCGTATTGAAAATATTCTTGATTACTCTTAAGTACCCCTAGGCATCTCCAAGATGTAGATAAGAAATACAAAATTTAATAGGAAGATAGCTATGGAAATTGTGAAATATTTCCCAAGACGGCTAGTCTGGATTTGTCTGAATTACAAGCTTCATAAAGTTTTCCATTTGCAATTAAATCTTTTAAGATATTTGTTTTGAATTCTCTGGATGTTTCGGCTGCAACGTACATACTCTGCTGGCCTACTGAGCTTTCTTCACCATGTCAGCTTTATGCAGAGTGCATGATGAAAGCTCCTGGTGGGACACTGGAAAAACGGGTTCTCCTGTTTCTCGTCATCCCTTAACTGAAGCATATTTTGGCTTAGGAATGGGCATAGTGGACCTCATTTGTGTTTTATTTCTGCTACATGCTGGGAGTCAGTAGCTCAGTTGTAATTTGCAGCCGTAGTATACCTCTGTGCTTGAATGAAAACTGTCTTGGTTTTTAGAGTAATAACTGCTTGTCTGAGAAGATGGACAAGGCAATTCTGATTGATCGTGTTGTCAGTGTGCCAGGTACACTCCAGGTTGTCTTGAATGTTACGTCAAAGACCAAGCCCGACAGATAACATAGTGGTTATAGTTTCTTTTAAAGTTCTGCAAGCCAGGCTTCACAAAGCCTTGAAATGCTGGTTTGAGTGAATGTCATATTTATGCATAACACCATTAGCATATAATGCATGCAAATCTTGGTCTTCTTGTTTACCTGAAGAAGATGCTAAACTGTGTTCTTTCTTTGCTTTCCTCCTCACCCTAAGCACTAGAGCATAACCAAGGAAGCTTGAAAACATCCGGCTTTTTTTCTAACAAATGAGCATGTAATTCCTCTTGCAGAACATGTGTGTTGTAAACCGATCTTGAGAAATAAGGTGTTGGGTAAGTGGATTAGATTTAAATAAGAACAGGCCCCACAGTCAAAAACAAAACTGGAAGTATTTTCAAAGGAGGAATATGTTAACAGGAAGACTTGGTAGTGAAAGAGCTATTATATAAAGGCATTATGGAAATATGGTGAAATGAGGGATAAATAGGTGTGCTTATGCACACAATCTGTATCTCTCTTGAAGAATAATAGTCCGTGTAGTGAAAGAATATCTCCCCACTGAAGCATACGATTAAATCTTGTGGAATAAAATCTGAACAGCTGGGAATTGTGTATCTATATGTTGGTGACTCCCAAGCTTCAAGGCTGTGTTATCATAACTGCCCACCTGCAAGCCAAGAAGTACTTCAGAGTAAGCAGAGCTGTCAAAATCAACAAAGCTATTTGTGGTGGTATAACCCAGCAGGCAGCTAAACACCTACCAGCTGCTTGCCTTACCCTCCTGCCCTGTCCCAGCAGTGGGATCAGAAGGGCCAAAGTAAGAAAAACTCATGGGTTGAGATAAAAAGAGTTTGATAATTAAAATAGTAATAATAATATTGGAATGAAAAGGAAAACAAGAAAACGAGAGAGAAGCAAAACCAAGGAAAACCAAGTGGTGCAAGAACTCAGCACCCACCGACCAATGCCCAGCCTGTTCCCAAGCAGTGATTGTCTGTCTGTCTGCGCCCCTCGCTCTCCCCCCAGTTTATATACTGGGCATAACACTATATGGTATGGAATGGTATAGAATAGCCCTTGGGCCAGCTGGGGTCCTGGCTGTGCCCCCTCATGGCTTCTTGTGCCCCTGGCAGAGCATGGGAGGCTGGAAAAGTCCTTGACTGCTTAACACTGCACTCCTCAGCAACAACCAATGTTATTCTCATCTTAAATCCAAAACACAGGCTGCAAGGAAGAGAATTAACTCTATCCCATCTGAAACCGGGACGCTATTATAAATGCAAACTCATGTTTGATACATGCTAGTCAATAAGTTAAAAATTATTGGAGGTTTCTTGATACTTTAAATGTTTGTATTTTGGAATAGCAGAGCTTGAAATTTAGAAGAATGAACTATAGCCTGTCCTATTGATCATTTATTGAGCCCTCCTTTTGCTTTGTCTATTTTTTGCCCACATTGGCAAATCAGGCTAAAAAGTTTTCAGGCAGCAGCTGTATGTTCCTGCCTTGTGTCACCTCAGTTGTACCAGGCAACGAACTAAATCTGTGAATTGGTAAGTTAAAAGTGTACTTTAAAAAATAAAAGCAGGGAGGAGGGGGGAGAAAGGAAGCTGGTTTTAACTCGGATCAGGTCCCTGTTCTTGTTTCATTCATCTGATTCCCCAGACCGGTTCACGATGCTTTGCTACGAACAGTTCTGCCGGTACAGCTGAGGGGGTAGCATGGGTAGGGGGTGGGACCGCTTAAGTCATTTTGCAAAGATGTGTTTGGGAATATGTCCTTTGATTCTAGGACCTGAGGGCAGGAACGGTCTTTGTTCTGTATTTGTTCTCTGTGACACAGTGGGGTACTTGTTATCTGTCCGGATGAAGTCAAACACAGCTTTCCCTTGGGTTGGATTTAACATTTCTCAGCATAAGAAATTGTCCTCAATTTTTAGAAATTTCAAGCAGGTTCTGATAATGGCAGCATGAAAGCTCCAGGTTGTCTCACTCAGTGTTACATCCACTGTGATAATGAAACTTCTATTTCTAACAAGATGCAGTAGATGCTTAACCACCACGCTATGTGAGATTTCCTGTCTGCAGCAAACCCCAGCTAGTATCCTGACTTGTACTTTATTTCTTAAGACATGATTTTCTGTTGTCAGTGACTCAGAATCAGACAATGACATTTTTGGCACACAGTGCCATTTGTTCTCCATTGTTGCTCTTTCTAAATAGGTTATATCTCTTGATTTCTAGCATTACATTCATGTGAATCATCCCAGCAACTTCAGTAGTATCAGATAGGTTGAATATATGTTCCTGCAGGAGTGCTTTAAGTTCTTGTTCATTATCCTCCCAACATCATTCTGTGGGCAATTAAAGGTTTTTTTAAAAATTTTGTCTTTTCATTCTTTGTTCTGTTAGTTCTATTCTTGTTGTCTTTCTGGTGAATATTTAAGTAGTGATAAAGGTTAGGATAAATCCCTAAGGAGCCGTTGTGAGAGGACCACACCAAAATAACCAGGAGTTTGAATTCTTGTCTGTGTGAGGTAGTTGGTCAAGGGAGGAGGGGAGGAATGGAAACATGCTGAGGTGGGAAGCCCGGTTCCTTAATGATGCCAACCCGTGCCTGCATTTTCCTGGGATGAGAGAGAAAACTAATACCTGGTTTGTGTCAGAGAGAAATTGGATTTTTCAAAGCTAGTAGCGCATTCCATTGAGAAACTTAGACCTTGCCTACCCAGTGATGTCCAGAGGAAAAATGTAAAAGAGCATTATTTAGAAAATTCTTGCGAATTGCAATCTTTAGAGAGTACTGCTAACAGGAATGTAAGAAAGCTTTATACATGTGGTAGCATTAAGCTACCTAGCGTTCCAGAAAAGGAGCACGGTGTAGATAACGTAGTATTTTTGTTTGCTTGTTCTAACTTGTATTTATCTGCTGTCCTATAGCAGTATAGGATAGCAGAGAAGTATGTTTTAGTGTTTTACCTTATGGGAAATGTTGGTAGTTATACCCCCAAAAATCAAACTACGAGGGTGGTCAAACGTGGGAACGTGGCCCAGAGAAGCTGTGGAATTACTGTTGTTGCACATGTTCAGAACTTGACTGGCCGAGTGCCAAAGCGGCCTGTTCTGATAAGACCTGCTTTTTCAGGAGTTTGGTCAAGTTGACCTCCAAAGGTTCCTTCCAGTATATGTTATGCTGGGGTACGGTGCCTCTGTGGTGTGAAAAAGAAAAACGATACTTGGTAAGGTCTACTTTTGTGTCGAGTATCAACATCAGTTTCAGAACGCAAAAAGATCCAGTGATACCTCCTATACGAGGCGTGCTGTGCCCTTTTGCTTGTTCAGACGCATGCACCAGAACAACCACAGCACAACCGAGCCAGCTCGTTCCACCACTTTGTGGTGACGGTGACCAGCGCAAGTGGGCAACAGGGAGTTTGAGCGGAGGAAAACGCTCGATGGCTTTGTTATTCCCACACTCGTTCTGTAATGGCAGGATGAATTAAACAGGGGACCGGAGTAGAGTGGATGAGAGGAGGTTTGGAATGAGGAGTTGAGTTGGCAGTGCCTCTGGGAAAGCACTTGAAAGGACGAATGAGGACGAGCTCGGGGAGGGAGTGGAATGGCACTAGAAGCTCTCAGGGTGGAATGCAGCCAAGTGGGACTGGGAGCTTGTGAGAGAAATAGGAGAGGGAGATTGAGAGGCACTTAAATACGGGGGAGGAGGAATTGAGGATGGGAGAAACATTAGGGTCATACTTAAAGCTGAAGAGGGGAAGGTCAGACAGAAAACTGAATAGCTCCTTATCAAGCAAGCACCTTCACTCTACATATTGACGAAGGCAGAAGTGCAGTGGAAAAAAACAAATCCCTTCAATTTGTTAATGACTTGGATGATGATGGAGTACATTTATTAATTTTACAGAGAGTACCAGGCCGGGAGAGGATTCAAGTTCTGTGAAGAATAAATTTAGAATTTCAAATGGCTTAGAAAAATTAGAGAAACAACGTAAAAGAAATAATGCCATTTTAAAGGACAAATGCAAAGTACTGTGCTTAGATTAGATAGTTCCCTACATAAATACAAAATAGCAATAATTCTAGAAAAAAGAATCCCAGATTTTTAGGTGAATCATAGTCTGAACATGCGTCAATAGCACTATGATGTTACAATAAGGGTAATCATTCTTCTGGGATGTATAGTTAGAAGGGACTTATTTAAATATGTCACATGATAATTTCATTCTGCTCCACATTGCTCGGGCTTCATCAGTTTTGGGCATCACATTTAAGAAATGGTTTGAGCCCATGGGAGGGTCTTCTGGGAGAAAGCAACGAGAATCTTCGAAAGTCCAGAGAAAAAGAGTGCCATGTGGAAAGGTGGAAGGAGTAGTTGGCTCAGGCTAAAGGAACAAAGACACGATAGCAGTCTCCAGGTATGGGAAGGGATGCTACAAAGAGAAAGGGCATAAACTTCCTAAGTGTCAGGAAGTAAAAGGCTGTGGCAGAAAATAGAGAAAACATTCCCCTGAAAAGAATAGTTTGACATTAGAATAGATTTCTATTTACAGCCAGAATATTCATCCTATGTCAAACAGGGCAGTTCAGTTGTCAGTAATACTGAGGGATGTGGTTTCTCTGTCATAGCTGGGGAGCGTTCACTGCCACCCACCTTGCGTGGGGAGAGTAACTTCAGCTTTAGCGGGAGGTTTCCCCTTGCCTTCCCTTCCGCAGGGCTCTCAGCCACAGCTGGAGGAAGCAGAGCAAAAGGCAGGAGGTCTGGCAGGTTGGATGCTCGTTGAGGCACAGGGTGAGGTTCAAGCATGAACTTAAGCTAACAACTTGAACTTAACTCTATGGAGGTTGTGGAGTATTCATCATGGGTATTTTTTTAAAAGAATTTAGACAAGACCACACTGGACAGAAACTTACAGATGACACTAGCTTAGAAAAGTAGGAGAGAATGAGGTGACTTCTTTCCTCTTTGTTTTTATTTTCTCAATTTTTTTTAAAATAAGACTGGAGTTTAGTGCTTGGATGCTATACTAACTCTGTGCAGGCAACCTTATTTTTGATATTTTCTGGTACCTGTAGACTTGACGATGTTTTAATAATGTTGCTGGGTAAGGAAGGCACACATATTAAGCATATGCTATGACCTATGGAACGGGATATGGACACTTCTTAAGGTTTTATTCATCTGCAGGGTGATTTTAACCAGCTTGAAGGTGTTTTAATTCACTTAAAAGAATAGTTGCCAAAAGAATGAGTAATATCCAGTGTTGTCAGCTTTCACAAATTTGTCATGGCTGTGGCCCTGATGATTTTGACAGTTTCATGATGATAAATTTTGGCTGTTTCACACAAATTGAAGAATCAGAATCAGAAGGAAATTCCTAAGAACACAGAACTGAAACCCTTGAGACCATGAGCTCTAATTCTTGCTCAGCCACATGCTGCTCATAAAGATTCTCACATCCCTTGTTATAAGCTGTTCGTTGCTGTTGTGGGAGGTAACTAACATATGTATAAATACACACATGCACACGCACGCTTTTTGCATATTCTTTTGTTGTACACTTTTTAATTTGTCTTTGTCTTTGCAGAATGACAGAGTGGTTGAGATTGGCAGGGACTTCTGGAGAATGTCTAGTCCAACCTCGGTACCCAGAGCAGATTACTCAGGGCTGTGTTCAGTAAGTTTGGAGTATCTCCAAGGGCAGAGACTCTGTAACCTCCCTGGGTGCCTGTTCCAGCCTTTGACCACCCTTAGAGTAAGGAAGTTTCTCCTTATGTTCAGATGTCCAATTTGTGCCCGTTGCCTGTTGCCCTCTCACTGGGTGCTACTGGGAAAACTCCAGCTCGGTGGTCCTTCCTCATCAGGCATTTAGCAGGCATTGGTAAGACTCCCCCTACCCTGCTCTGAGTCTTCCCTTCTCCTGGCTGAACATTCCCAGCTCTCTCAGCCCCTCCTCAGATATCCAAGCCCTTAAACGTCTTTGTGGCCCTTCACCGGTCTCGCTCCAGTATGTCCATGTCTCCGTTGCACTGGGGAGTCTGGAACTGGATGCAGCACTCCCGATGTGTCTCAGCAGCACAGAGTAGAGGAGAAGGATCGTGTCCCTCAACCTGCAGGCTGTGCTTTTCCCAAAGCAGCCCGGATGTCATTGCCAGGATATTCTTCTCTAATTTGTTTCTTCAGGTCTCATTTTAAATTTACAACATCACATTTATCGTCTAGAAAATATTTCCTACTTTGTTCTAAATTGTGGCTTTTTCCCTTTCCAAACTATAGTAGCTTGAAATAATATTCATTATGTTTTGTGAAGTTTTAGAGACGGTAACACAAAAGGTGTATCCATTGGAATGGAGAAATTTGCTTCATCTGATTCTTGCAATATTGAGAAATATTTTGAAGTTGAGTCATTTTTAGGTATAGACTTATTTTGGTAGTTGCTTTCCATTTAGTTTGAAGCCTATATCTATTTCTCATGCAGTTAAGCACCTGGCTAGTTAAGACACATTTTACCAGGAATATAAAAATAGCATTTCTCTGCTATACTGGGCTTGGTTTTAAAGCACTCGAGTCCTAATTTCGAATCATTTTCGATGTGAAGTTCATGCTGCCTAAGTGTTTAGGTGCTTTTAGTTTTGATTGTCTCCAAGGACAATGCTCTGTCCCCTGTCCTTCTCTCCATATTTTTTTTGCTCTTTATCAGATTTTTTGTGTCACCTTCCAGATTTGTACCAAGTCTGCTAAACTTCATTTACATCAAGATAGCATATATTTTGTCTAGCACTGCTGATCTTCTCTTAACAAGATTTGATTGGGGTTTTTTTTAATAAAATTACTTTCCATCTGCTTTTCCCCCTCATTTTCTTGATTTTTTTCTGTATCCTTTTTTATGGTTTACAGTACAATTTAGTAACAAAGGATGGAGAGTCTGAAAATTTTGGTTTCCCTAACATTTTCTTTCTCTTCCTTTTTCCTCCTTCAGCAGAAGGAATTTAGGACAAAAGGTTTTTGCTTCTTCGGACTATGTCACATCTTTAAGCTGTTGTAACTGAAATGTTTCTTCTGTTTTCATGTGGGAGTAGGTTAAAAATGTAAAGGATTGGAGGGTTGGCTACATTATCAAGAGGATTCTTGCAACATTTTTTTGCTGTGCTGTAATTGTTCTTGGTAGTTGATGTGATATTTTTCTTTGCAGATTTTGTCCTGTGTTTGTACTGCTAATGTGACCTTACAACGCTCAGTACAGCTTTCATTTAATTGCAAAAAAAGAATTCTTGTTTATGTAAGGATACTTCAAAGGTAGTGCTATTTCAGTACAGACTTTATTGAAAATTGTCAGTTATGTGAGAAAATGTTTGTATTGCCTATAATGTGCTTTTCAGGAGTCTCTTGTTACACTCAATTAGGCTGATGCTGGTTCGTATTTTTTCCATGCGACACACTGTATAATGTATCTCTGTTTTTCTCGTGTTAATTCTCCTGTAGTCTTGGCAAGCAATATGATCAGCTGCTGTAGAGGCTGACATAAAATTAAGAACTTTGACTGGGCAGATCTTAGTAGCAAGTATTTTATTTACATAAATTTTTAGGATTGGGCTTTATCCATCTGATCATAAGGTGACATGAAGGTAGAATAAAGCAATGAATTGCTTACCCTTGTCCTGTAGTTACTGTTCTTTTATCAATAAACTATGTTGTAGCTATTACATTTTTCAGCTTCCACACTATTCTAATCAATGTTGTGTTTAACAGCAGAATTCCTCCTAAAAGGCCACCTAATCACAGTCTGGAAGACTTAGGAAGAGTCTGATACTTCCTGTGACTTAATGATTAGTCATGGTCTTTTCTGAGAGTGCTTATTTATCAAAGTTGGCCCAGAGAATTATAAAAGATGTTTTAAGGGAAGTCTTTTCTTACGCATTTTACATAATACTTGGAATGATAAGGAGATCCTAGAAGATGAGAAAAGTGCTGATGGTGTGTCAGTACTTGGCAGAACGGAGTGGTTCAATCCAGACAACAAATAGATTGTTTAGCTGACTGTTACAGCTGGGGTAAAATAAGGGGATCCTAATGGAAAATTCTGTTGATAATTAAATAACAGAATAAACTCTGTACAGATAATGAGTTTGCCTGATTACAGTTACTGCTTCAGTATAATAGATTTAAGATTTTGTAAAGCAAGTGCTTTAAGATAAAGCTCATTCAAACTTCGAGACTATTTAGTATCCATAAAAAAGCCACATCAGGAGGCACTTAGTCTTTATGAAGGAGTTTTAAGTAACGTCTTTAGGAGTGGTAGTCCTCTGTAAATACTGCTTAGGAGTGATCTTGGGAAATAATGTTAAATCATTACTAGTAACATTTGTTTTAAACTCAAGATCAATAAAAAGATAAACAGTAAAGAATTCATTTGGTATTATCCAGTTATTTGGCAAGTTAGGTCTACAGTCTAAAAAACTAAATTAAAAAAGCCGGTCAAGTTTTCAGAACTGAAACAAGGAAATTGGGAAAAACGAGGAACTTCCTGAGAAGCTGCCACTCCTGGTGGTGTTTCTCCTGTGGAGTTTGGCTTGTGTAATGCTGTCAGTTGGGATTTCAGAAATTGAAGGGGACAGAGAAACTGGAAAAAATTACTTTGAGTTAGAATCAAAATTTCATAAGAAAGAGACTCTGCTAAGCTTGTTTAGTTTACCAGAAGAAGGAGATAGGACTTGACTGTAACATCTAATGAAGTAAGGGAAAAACAGAGAATTTAACATACAAAGGTATAGTAATAAATAGTGAGTGAAGCCTGATGCCAGAGTAATTCAAGCTGGAGATAAAGTGGGAGAGACAGTGACTAGCCTTTCAGACCATCACAGCAAGCGATGGACCCTTTACCTCTTAACAACTTGAATTTGGGAGTGGATGCCTTTCTGGAAGAACTGCTGTGATTAAACAGAAGTTATTGGTCTCAGGGATTGGAGCTCAAGGAGATAAAAGGCCTCTGTTTAACAGGAGGTAATACTGACTGATTTTGTGGGCCTGTCTGGCCTGAAACTGTGAAACTTCCAAGCAAAAATAATGAATTTATGGTGATGCTGTTTTGTCAGATGAAGTTGCATCTCCAGCCTCTTTCTTCCTACTCATCTGCTGCTTTTATCTGCACCTTTGAGTTTGGCAGTACTTGAACTCTGCTCTATCACGCATTCTGCACCTACAGAATGTAAGACACTTCTTGGTAAGGATTCATTCAAACTGGTAGGAAATATAATGTTTTCCACAAAAGAGGGAAAGAATTTTACAAGGTTGTTTTAGAATGTTTGGTGAAGTTTCTTTAGCCCTTGTCTTGGAGTGGTTACTACTAGGACAGTGTGTTTAGGCTTGAGGCCTAATGAGAGCATTTGATACAGCTGTTCAACGTCAGTGAAGCAGTTCATGTAACAGGAAGAACTTAATTTTTTTCAAGGACTGTTTGGCTAACTTTGCTTAACAGCATGGCAAATGAAGCTATCAATATATATGGCAAAAGGATCCACAATAAAAAGAGAACAGTCGTTCCACCGTTTTTTTCGTTCTGAGGTTCAAATTGCAGGTGCAAATGAAACTGCCAGATTCACTGTCATATTTTCATCTGGTTTTGTGCAGAGTAATCTGTCACCTGTCACGCAGGGTGGAGGACTAGGCAAGGAGGAGTTGCCGAAGGTTTAACAAAGACGGGTGTAAAGCTGTGCACTGACAAAGCTATAACTCCCAACCAGCAGTGCAGGCTGCTGTATGTCTGGCTGGGATGTAGCTCTGCTGAAGGGAGCTGGAGGTGCCGTTGGACGGCAAGGTGAATAATGCCAGCACTGTGCCATGTGGCAGTGAAGGCAAACAGCGTCCTCCGTTTTGTTGGTAAGAGCGTACCTAGGGTGCTGTGTCTGGTTTGTCCCCTGATTTCAGGGGAGATGTTGAAAAATTGGAGAAGGTCCAGCAGGTGGCCACCAGGACGTTAGGATGTTAGAAGGATGATTAGCATGATAGAGAACTCAGCGTTTGGAGAAAGGTTCAAGGAAGTTTGTAGAGGAGAGAAGGCTTGGAGAGATTTCCCCAGTCATCCAATAACTAGAAGGTAGTTATGGAGGGCGAATGGGTTTTGTGTTCACAAGGATGCATGGAGAGGAGAAATTTCATCTGGGTATAAGAAAATCTGTTATTGGAGTAAGTTCCTCAAAGGCATGGTGGAATCTCCCTACCTGGGTATGTTGAAGACTCATCTTGGCAGCACCCTGGCTTACCTGATGTAGGGTCCTGTTAGGCTGAATGAAGTAAGGACCAACAGAAGGTTGGAGACCAGATAATTTCCAGAGATCTTTTCCAACCTAGACTGCTCTGTGATGCTGTGGTGAGAGCCATTCGGCAGTCTTGGCTCTGGGCAAATGCAGGAAGGTTGTAGATTAGGCAGTAGCAGAGCTATCTAAAGTCTGATTACAGTTACTGACTTAGGGAATTAATGGAATATTTTTAATGTAAATATTAGATTTTCAATTTTTAAAACTGAACCAGTAAATCTACTTGCCTTGTTTTTTTATCTTTGTTCTTTTTATTGTTTCTTAGAACAATAGTAGAAGATCTACCAATGTGAAAAAAACAATAGTAAAAGCAGGTCTACCAATGTGAAGAGTTAAAAATACAAGTGTGATGCAGTTAGAATTTTAAGATCAAGTCAATCTTAAATAATCAGCTAAAAGAATAATGTGTTTACAGTATTCGCATTGTTTATGCATATATTATTATGTGGTGCTGTTTTATGGCAGTCCAGCAGAAGCAAATCTGTGGACTGATGTGTTTCACATGGCTATTTGATTTGCCCACCAGATAGTTGGAACGAAGCAGTACTTCTTGGTTCAGCTGTTCAACTAGCGTGGCTGCCCCTCAGGTAGAGAGGGCAGAGCAAAGCCATTTGAGATACTGGAGAAGGGGAGAAATGGTGAAGTAGGAGAAATGGGTGGGCAGAGCTGTAAAGCAGATTTCTTGAGGCAGATGCTGCTGCGAAGAGGAGGTACATACATTATGGGAATTTGGGGTATTTTAGTCTAATTCTGATCTTGATGTCTTGGTGTCTTGATGATGAACTTATGTCTCAGTAGCCCTGCGTGCTGATATCCGTTACTCATGATTTGATTCTGCAGAGCATCCATCTGTTTTGGGTACTTCCATGTCATCGGAGTATCTGCATTAGATGCAGAGTAGTCAAGTGTGTGTGTGTGTGTGGTGTTTATTCTTTGCATGTGCATGTTCTGGAAGGCATTGGAGGAAACAGGTGTGTCACAGAAATCTGGGTGCACCTCTTACCTGTACCTAGTCTCTTCTTGTGCACCTCCTCAGCATGGCGTCTTCGGCAGAATTAGAAATATCTCGCTCTGTGTGAGGATCTGAGCTACCGACCTGGATTCACTGCATTTCGAGCCAATTTGTCTGTCTTCTTTTCAGGTGTCTTCAGTTAATGGCAGACAGCCCTCCTGAAAGTTGCACTACTCTTTAAGAGCAAAGGGGGAGAGAAAAAAAGTTATTTTAACGTACTAGACACATATGCATATGTCTAGGTTTTTTTAGCAGCTTTTGACGGTAGCCTAAGCAGAAATCATTTCCCAGGAGATTTCTGGTGTCTCTCTTTCTCTCTTCTTGTGAGGCTGTCCTGCAAATTACTTTAGTGTCTGTCCTAAGAGAAGGCTCTTTTAATAGTCTTTGAGTTTTTCTGTGTTCAGAGGCCTTTTTCTCTCCCAGCTGACCCATGGGATTGCTTAAGAGATGACATTAAAAACAGATGAAAAATTCTGGCTTTGTCCTGTAACTGCTTAGTATGTACAGAGATGTGGCTATTGAGAGTCAGTCTTCTCCATCCCATCTTTCAAGCCAGCATCCTGTTAAAACTAACAGTTTAGAACAATCATCTTAAAATCTTATCCAAAACATGTTTTTTATAAACTATCACAGAGCAATTTCAGGTATATTATGAAGTAATGTTGTGCCAAGTCCTTATGACTTATCCTCATGATGTACACTGACAGGAAAATCCAATTCTGTAATTAAAGAGTATTTCACACAACTGTTTTCCAAATAATTAACATTGCTTCAACATTTCTTTTTGTCCTCATCAGCTGAGGTGTAGCCCATGTGCTAACGGAACAGCACAATGCAAATCTAGCACTGAATATAGTATTATTACACGTTACATGGGCTTTTTCTGAAGCTTCAGTTGCAGGGTGTTAGTTCTTCCTAAACATTAATTCCTTGAATTTTCCCTAGCATCTGCTGTTTGCAGCGGATTCTTACTGGCCTTTTAGAGGGAGGTGATGGTGAAAGATATCTTGAAATTAATGTCCTGCTTATCAGTGTACGCTCCTCTTGGTTACTGAGATTAGGACAGCTAGGGAAGGTTCTTCTTAAAACAGGAATCCAGCGGGCCATAATTCTGAGCATTGAAGGAAACCATTCAGCCTGAATGCCCAGAAAATGGTAAATATACGAAAAGAGGTTATATGAGAACATTTTGGTTTTGAGGAGTTGAGTAGTCCATAAGAACAGCTGCAAATTCATCCTGTGAACACAGTTCTCCCAGGCAGCATTCTCCTGCCTTCACTGCAGGGTCGCTTTTTCTGTCCCCAGAGTTGCTTCCCTGATTCAATAGATAACTATCCATCTGCCTGAACAGATCTGCCTGTGGTTCTACATGCGCTTAATTATTGATATTCTGCATATTTGAGAGTATTGTACTATGAGTTGTTGTGGTTTAACCCCTCCAGGCAGCCAGGTCCCCCTGCCCAGCCACTCTGTCACTGCCCCCAGTGGGATGGGGGAGAGAATCAGAAGGGTAAAAGTGAGAAAACTCATTGGCTGAAATAAAGACAGTTTAACAGGTAAAGTAAAAGCCACACATGCAGGCAAAGCAAGACAAGGAATTGTAGGTGCTCAGCCATCCCCAGGAGAGCAGGGGTCCATCACGCCCAACGGTGACTGGGGAAGGCAAACGCCATCAGTCCCAGTGTCCCCCCTTCCTCCTTCTCCTCCAGCTTTATGTGCTGGCCGTGATGTCATATGGTGTGGGACATCCCTGGGGTCAGCAGGGGTCACTGCCCCAGCCGTGTCCCCCCCAGCCCCTTGTGCCCCCCAGCCCCTCGCTGGTGGGGTGGGGTGAGGGGCAGGAAAGGCCTCGGCTCTGTGCAAGCCCTGCTCAGCAACAAGAACATGCCTGTATCATCAGCACTGCTTCCAGCACTAATCCAAAACACAGCCCCGTACTAGCTACCGTGGAGAAAATTAACTCTACCCCAGACAAAAACAGTATGAGTATTCAAAGCTGTTGCTGCTACAGAGGACTTCTTGATGATCATATTGAACCTCATGTTTGGTTGATGGTCTTACCATCATGCTGTAAACCTCCCAGAGGCTGTGTTGAAGTTGTGCTGCCTCTTTTTGTATTATTTTGACCTATTTTGATCATGTGTACATGCATATGTTTATGAAGGTCATTTCCAGCATTTCAAGGAAGTTGAACAGAAATAATTAAAATTTCAGTGTGTGGAATTGTGTTGACTCTGCCTTGTGTAAACAACTGAGTTGCTGAGGTGGTTGAGACGCCAATGCATATCGCTCATAGTCCTCTGGTTGTTGAGCTTATGGGGTAAAAACACTGGAAAGTAGCTGCAGTACAAATAAATCAAACTTTAGTGTCAGCTGCAGTTGTGTGCTTTATCAGCAGGCTTCACCGCCATTTGGTAGCATGCAAGAGATACTAAGATTCTGGGACTTTGGGATCCTTGCCAGTGTCTTTGTGTTCCAGTCGTTAAAGATCCTCCTATTCTAGCATTTACTACTCCCCTCCTGTGCATCTCCCCTCTGGCTTTTTGCAGCTCTATGGAGCAGGCTCTAGGCAGGAGGGTAAATTTTGTGGAAATTCTGGTGAGTCTTAGTAAGTCTATATTAAACGTGTGCAAAAAGCAATTTTTACTGGAGGAGATCTGGGCAGGCTTTAAGGGTAATGGCAAGAGGCACACGCTGCTAAGCTGACCCTCTGGCTAAATTTCTGATGTCTGCAACACAGAGGTGCAGTAGCTGCTCATTAACATCAGCAGAACTGAGCAGAAGGTACTGCCTCTGAACCTGCTTCTTATACAAGAGGTAGACATTTTAGCTGAACTTTTTCAAAACCATTTAGTCTAAAGCAGACTGGGAATAATTGGCTTTCAGTGCTGAAGTTTGGCAAACCTGTAAGCAGTAGAAGATAGGGTCTTACAAGTGAAGGTAAGCGAAGTACAACCTTAATTGAAGTCAGTGTTACTGATGTCATCCATAGTGCCCTAGAAGCAGGAACAGATGAAATCTAATTAGACAGAAAATTCTGCTAAGATTAAAGGATGTATTTTTTGCTTTGTTGAGCCAATACAGAGAAAGGACTAGAGCCAAACTGTCACCCAAACTTCTCTTTGAAGAAAAACTGGTTCTTAGTCATCAGCCACATTGCACAGACCTAACCCGAGCTTGTTCCTGGCTTGCTTGGGATGTCAGTTTACAGAGGACAAGACTCTAATTCAACTGTATTCTAATAAAGCAGTGCAACACAAAGAAGCATTCTCATGGCTCCCATTCAGATTATGTCCAGATAAACTTGGTGGACTTGTCCTCTTTGAAAGTACGTGTGGGTTTTCTTCTTACGTTGCACTTGCAGAGGGTTAGCACTACAATTACGTGTAGCCTTTATTTGGAACATTTGTAGCATTGACATAACTTCAGGTGTTGCTAATGAAGAGCAAAATCATATAATATGGGGTTTTTTTTGCCACGTTTCTAGCTGCATTTGCACAATGAAGAATAATTGAAGTCTGTAGAAATCTGTGTATGTATACATTTGTTTCAGAGTGGGAATATATGATACGATGTCTAGTTTTATTTGAAGACCAGCACTGTTGTGCAATCACAAGCTCAGTGGTCCAAACTTCCAGTACCACTTTAGAAACAAGAACATGAAACATGGATGTATATTTCCTTAAGTGTGCCAGAGTCTGTTGGATTTGGTTGTTTTTGGTTTGTTTTTTAAAATGTAATTACTATTTGTGAATCCATGAGTTCTGTAGTTGCATTAATAGGGATATGGTGAAAACACAGCCTTGTTGTTTCACATGAGACCAAGAAACCAGAATATTTCTGCTGTCAAATTATTTTGAGTATTACTGGGCATTTAGTTGAAGAGGCACAGAATATGCATAAGATATTTTGTGATATCTCAAGTTTGCATGGGAAAGCAAGATACATGCAGATAAGTATGCGTTCTCTTGGCAATAAAGTTATTTACTGTAAATATTTCTTCAGGTGAAATAGTAACTTGTTTTTTAGGAAGTATGCTTGCTATAGCTAATGCAAAAAACAATCACACAAAATATGTTTTTAAAACAATCATCTAAGTAATTGTACAGAATAACACATTTAAAATAATCTATATTTATTGCGGGAAACTTGATGGTATTTGTGAGTTATGTGGAGTGGTCAGCTGAAGATCACTAGGGCTTAAGACTGATGCCTAGAATAAACTGCAATTCCTTCATCTGCCTATAAGCAACCATTCAGAGCGCTTTATAATTTTCCCACTGTTCATTTCTGCACCATCAGACTATGGTTGATTTGACACCTGTCTGTCAAGGAAAGGAAATCCAACCCTCTCATCTAACTTCTTCTATTTGTCAGTTAAACAAATAGCAGTGAGGGATTCAACAAAATGCTGTGCTCACACAAACAATGCATAAAAATACTCTGTGCTTGTTTCATCTTCATTTTAATACCAAGTCCTCCCTCCAGTGGCTGCTGGAACAGCTTTTTGCTTTGTCAAAAAGAACTGGAAATTCTCTCTCGCACAGCAGAAATCAGATTTATTTGTTTATTTTGGTGCTCCTAGCTTGGCAAGTGAACCCGTTAAGTTCTCTACTCTTCCCTCAGTGGCGGGGTCTTCATCTGTTAAAGGAAGAAGAAGGGTATCCATTGTAGAGGCAAGAATGCCAGGGATTCTTGGTCACTGCTTTTATTTATCTGAAGAGGGGATGGGGCTTATTTTATCAGGGTTAATCTGTTCAGATAAATTTTATGTTCCGTCCCTTGGGTAATAACAAGTCTTTGAGCACCTACATGTATTTTGTAACTGCATTCATTAACTTACCCATACCCAATTATGAATTTTCAGATCTTGTGTAGGGAGGACTACCTGATTTGTATGACTAGAAAAATTTTCACCTGGGCTATTACAAAACACTACCAATGTAATTTCCTAGCACTTCTGGTAATTTTAACTGTAGCAAGTAAGTTTCTTTTCTAAATGATATACAAGAGTGTACATGGTTTTGTGCTGCAAATGTACACGCTGATGATGGACAAGATTTTGTATTTGGTGATCTTTTGTTGGTGGACTATTTGGAATCATCTGAGAAAAGTCTACAATGCCATCCACGTGAGTGAATCAATGTTTCAGTCATTTTAATATTTACAATGAGTACCTTATACACTAGAAAATAAAAAAAAAAAGTCTCTGGATTTGCTGTTATTTTTGTTGATTACTTTTGCTACGCCTGCCAATGTGATTAAAATGTTAGCCAAAAGACGTACATTTTAACGGAATCATGTTGAGTTGCATCATAATTTAAAAAGCACACAATTTAAGCAGAGCTTCCTGGAGGAGTTGTGTCCTTTTAAAAGACTTTTGGCAGTGGGCTATTATTTCCCATCAGCTTAATATGAACAGCCTTCTGCAAAAGAACGTGTCAAAGTCTCTGCAGGTCCAACTTGTAGAGTGGATTATTGGACTGTCAAAGTTTTAGCTGGGACAGAGTTAATTTTCTCCAGTGCAGCTGGCCCAGTGCTGTGCTTTGGACTTACTATGAAAATAATGTTGGTAACTCACCGATGGTTTGGTTGTTGCTGGGCAGCGCTTGTACGAGTCAAGGGCTTTTCCAGCTTCCCAGACTCTGCTGGGAGCACAAGGAGCCGGGAGGGGAGGGGGCACAGCTAAGAAAGCAGATTCAAACTGGCCAAAGGGATATTCCATATCATGTAACGTCATGCCCAGTGTGTTAACTGGGGGCAGCTGGCCCGGGGAAGCAGCGATTGCGGCTTGGGGACGGGCAGCGTCGGTCGGTGGGTGGTGAGCGGTTGTATTGTGTGTGGTTTTTTTTTTCCTTTTTTCCTGGCTTCATTTCTCTGTTATAATGATGATAATAGTAATAATAACAATAATAATAATAACAACAACAACCACCACCACCATTATTACTGTTGATTTTTTAATTATCAAACTGTTCTTATCTCAACCCATGAGTTTTCTTACTTTGGCCCTTCCGATCATCTCCCCCATCCCACTGGGGTGGGGGCAGTGAGCGAGTGGCTGGTTGGTGCTTACTTGCTGTCTGGGGCTAAACTGCAACACGGACTTTCTGGAACCCCAACTTAAAATAAACACGAATCAACCCTCCCACCCTCTGCAGAACCCCCTCCTTAGGAAATAACTATCACTCCCTTAATTGGTGTATTTTTCCTTAACCTACAAGAAAATGCTTCATGTAACAGGTTTTCTCTAAAGACAGTAGAAAAATAGCCTTTATTATGCTTTATTTTTAATTTTTTTTTTCTGCTGACTTTACAGTGAAATACTGTTAGTTAAACAATTTTGGGGCCTTTCTTACAGGTCTATGTGTTAAGGAGCCAGTAGTACAGCGGCTGAATCCTATTACTCTTTGTTTGAAAGTTACAAATTGCTGCAGAGATACAGTTCATGCAAACTCATCCATGATAAAGTATATTGGGGAGCAGAATAAAACAAGTTCGTAATGACTGACAGATAAAACAAAGAACCAAAAAAGATGAAGGGAAAAAGAATTCACTGCACAGAAGTGTTTTTACTGAGAAGGATGCAGCGGTGATTGTGATGTGGTAGTTTGCTCCCTTGGTGTCAGATTCAAGATGAAAGAGATTGCAGATTTGAATGTCTGGGTTGCCTTCTGTGCAATAAGAGAAATTTGGAAACATATTTTGCGTGTAAATTCTCACCTTTAATATATTGAGGTTAGTTCTATAGCTGGACATTTATTCTATACATTTCAATGCTGGATGTATTGTAGAAATCACAGTGGTTCAGCATGTGTACTCCATGTGGCTTTACTAAAACAGAGCTATATAGTATAGTAAGAGCAACAAAGTGGAGTTAATTGATGAAGAAAATCCTCAAAAGAAAATCCTCAAAGATCATGGAAGTTCTGTTGATTATGTTTTTCCTGTATCTTCTGGTTTGGATTTACAAGCGTGGTGCTTTTCCAAAGGGCTTCTCATTTACTGATGTTACATTAGAATCGCAAAACAGAAGTATCAATTAGACAGGTGTCCTTTTAGGATTAGGGAGAAATTAGTGTTCATTCTGTGAACTTGAATCTTTGACCAAACTTGGTACTGGAGTGTGTGTTAGACTTTGTTGTAGAACTTCTTAATCCAGGATAGTGTGATGAGACTTCAAAGTATCCAGTATATCTTTTGAAGGAGAGGAAAAGTTAATTTAAATTTACCTTACATGTCGTAGGGGTTTATAATACTCAGGGAAGTTTTGCTTTCAGAATAGATTCTGGGTTTTTTGTGTTGTAAGCAGTAGCAAATGGGATCTACTGAAGTAGAAGGCAGTAAATTTGTTAATTTCCAACTCTTGTTGCTTTTCAGTTGCCCCTTGGAGGTTAATGCACATTTACATCACTATTTTCAATCTGTTGACACTTTGTGTAATGATGGCTCAGCTCCAGCAAGGAGGCCCAGATGAAAAAGAGAAGACTACTGCATTAAAGGGTATGAGTCTTTTTGCTTTCTTTTTACCTATATTGACATTTCATCAACAATTATTAAGGAAAGGAAAATAGTTTGATGTAACTGTGGGTTAGCGTCTGGGAACTGCAATACTGGAGGAGACTGTTAGTCCATCTATGCTAATGCTTTTTGTCTATTGGCGTGTCCATTATCAGTATTTTCATAAGATATATAAAAAATAATCATCTGTGGTAAGGAGTAACGGAATAAGATATCCATTACTTATTTAAATTTTCATAATTACTCTTTTAGGAAGTTGACTGGTGCTTTTGTGTTCTTACTTTCTGGGAGTTATAATTCAATTTTTATGCCACTTATGTTTTATAAAAATGCAACCATATTACAGCATTTAAAAATCACTTTGACTAGAATGTTAGCAGGGAAAACATTTTCAGGACATCGATTTTGTGTTGATTTCATAAATTTTTCTTTGTATTCTATGTTTAAAAAAGATAAACGGACATAAGTGACTTAGTGGAGTAATTTTCTTGAGGAAAAAATGTCAAAACTGCAGTAGGTATGTACAGAGTTGAATGTGTTACTAACATCTAATATTCACCCCCCCAGCTAGTCATGGGTTAGCGTCTTTCTCAGTTCCTCTCACAGGTAGAGCTCCTTGTAATTTTACTCTGCATGCTCAGAGAATAAGGTGCTTATTTGAGTAGGGGGCTTTTTCTAGTTAGGAGATGTGGTTTTCCTATTAGAATGAGATGGTTTGACCTTGTGGCATCAGTTTAGGACATTTTGCTGATTTTGCTAAGCTGGTATGTAAACAATACGGATCCTCAAGGATGTGTGTCAGTTGTTTTAAATTTGTGTCCTCCCTCCATTCCTTGAAGTTCCTCTAGAGTTAGTTATCTCAGTATGCTTTATCTTAAAGGTTGAAATAACCTTAAACAGTCTGTCATCGACTCCCGTGTAAAAATTGGGTTTCTACCAAAGTATTATCAGAAATACATGTTCTCCTATACAGTGATAGTGAATGGTATTTCTTCGGTTAAAGCTGTATTTGTGAAACACTCGGTGAAAACCTATGCACTGTTTTTTTCAAACTGTATATTAATTCTGTCAAATTAGTATGTTTTGATGAAATTACACTTCAAGTTTGAAAAAGTACAACTCCCATTATATACTTGGCCTTAATTTGATCTTCATTGAGGATTAGTGTCCACGAAATATTCCACATAATGAAAACTTTTTGTGAGGATGTTGTTTTCTTCATGCAGTCTAGTGAAATCCTGTTGAGCTGTAGAAGATCTGCAAATCACTCAGTTCTGGACTCCGTTAAATCAGTCCTTCGTTGACTTAGAGAGTCCAAGATCTTAGGTGAGAATGGTGGATCAGATATTGAAAGAATCTCAAAGTTTTAAGAACATTTTAGCTAATTTTAACTTGAAAAATGGCACAGGAAGAAAGTGGCCATGTTGGAGCACAGGCCAATTGCATTTGTTCTGAGTGACTCTGATGAAAGCTGTAAATTACAACAAGCTGTATATTCTGCTGAAAATCTTAATGTAGTTCACATAGGTATTGCCCTTGCTAGTCAGGAGATGAATATTTTATTATATAGTAAATGACACTTCTGTGTAAACACGTTTCCAAATAGGTCACAGTAAGAAAACTTAAAAACTGGTGAAATTAAATTCTAGAGGTGTGGTGTGACTGGAGTCCCTTCACCAAGGAGAGAAAGGCATGCTAAAGACTGTTTTGCTACCTTGATGTTGTGAAAGTACAGAGGAAGAAAGGGCACGCTTTTTACATAAAGCTGCTTTGACAAAGTTGTTTTTTTTCTCCTGTTATTTGGTTGAGGACCAAAGCGGGTCCCCCTGAACTTTCAAAGTACAATGCACAAGAACAAGCATGTAATTTCTTATGTCGATTGAAGGTCATGGGGCTTGCTATTAAACAGATTTCATGTAAAAGTGAGCTGTAGTTGAGAAAGTCACATTTAGAAATCTTCAAGTGAACGTCCAATGTTGTATGGCTATTTAGATACCACAGAGGTGCTCAGACACAATAGCATAGCTTGGAGAGATACTGAATTTCAGCGGCCATGCAAGATGGCCTTTGGTCCTGCAGCTTTACCTGGTGAAATCCCTTGGAGAAGGAGGAGCTGGAGGAGACAATCATACAGATAATGGAGTGAATGTCAAGTGAACCTGAAGAGTTACAGAAGAGCAGGCCAAGGAAATGTCAAGGACGGTGAAGCTAATTTTCAGTACATCTTAAACACTGGAAATTTCAAAGTATTGATGTACCAATACTAAGCTTAGGTAACATGGGTAACGTATGGACTTGTCACTGGTGACAAGACTAAGCAAAAATAGTGATCCAAAACCTACTCAAATAATGATTTTTAAGTAATTAAAGGATAGAACTGTAGTTAATGTTAAACAAAGCAAGTTTAAAGATAATGAGTCTTTTCAAACTGTTTTCTTCCCTTTGAGCTACAACTTTGGATGGTAAAGGTAATAAAGCGATATACTTAGAATACTTAATGCATTTCCTTGGTGATACATGGTATCTTGATTTATGAAACAATAAATAGTGAAAATTCAGTGTAGCACCCCTGAAATGAACATTTGTGTGGACTTCAAATTCGCCCTTTAGGAAGTAGGAAAATACATTTCAGTGGAATCCTGCTGAAGCATTTCTTGATGATTTTTTATTAATAATCAGAAAGTAAGTTAAAAGGATGCATTGGGTTGTGTGGGTGATGAGCAATGAGGAGAGGAGAGATGATCATACACTATTATCTGTGTATGCAGTAATTGTGTACTAGTTAGATGTAAGCAGAAGATGTCCGTATATGCTTGCCTCTGGTTAAATGTCAATCCTTAAATGTAGGGTAAAGAATTCAGAGTATGCCTATTTTAGTGTACTTCCATTAGTGAATGTGGAGTGTACTCGGATGTGCCAGACCAGTCTGAGAAGGATGTGCATGTCATGGCTTCCTATAAAATGGATGGCTGCCTTGAGGGTTATTAAAGGAGGGTCGTTGGAGGGAAGGATTTGGAAAGCTCAGTGTGTTTGGGTATCAAAGGGAAGCTTAAGGAGTGTTGTGATCACAGCTCGTAAATGCCTGTGAGATGACGTGCGTTTGATATTCTGAGCTCTTCTAGAGGGCAGACGACAATGTATCAATGACTTGATATTGAAGCTAGGTAAGTTCATGTTAAAACCGTAATGCATACCAGAAGCATATTTCCAACACTGAGGGTAATGAATTGTTGAAACAAATCACTATGCCTTTGGTGGCTTTGGACGTTTTTGAACAACATTACAGATAGATAGGCAAATAAATAAATAAATGAATAAGAAGAAATGCTGACAATGAGGCCAAGCTTTTGAATCTGGAATGAGATTTCCTGTAACGAAGTCCTATGTTTAGTAATATGTAGGATGTCCTTCTGCCCTTAAGATCTACAAATCTGCACAAACACATTTTGTCAGTGATAATAGTGAAATAAAAAAGACATAGCATGCTTTATGTAATTTTTCTTTTCCTTTTTTAGATTTATTGTCTAGAATAGACTTGGATGAACTAATGAAAAAAGATGAACCACCACTTGAATTTCCTGATACTCTGGAAGGATTTGAGTATATATTTAATGAAAGTAAGTCATATATGCTTTGTAAAGGCTATACTTAGAATAATGTTGAGAGGTTATCAGAACTTTAATTATACCTTATGTCCCTATTTCAATTCCACACTTTGCCATTAAGAATAAAATTTTAAGCCTTAGTGTTAAGAGACTTGTAAATCTAGCTAAGTAATATTTTCTAATTTCATAAAATTGTCACAAAAATCCCTCATTTTATACAATACTGTGGGTTTGTACTGCACATACTTTATGACTTCCTGTTTTCTATTACAGAAGCATTGATGCAAAAATTCTGAAAGTAGTTTTCTGTAGCATTAGCATTAAAAAGCAGAATTAAACACTTTAAGAAACGTTTAAATTACCGATTCATTTTTATGGACACAAAAGGAGTCATTATTTAGCTAACAATTTATCCCAGCTATTTCATTAATACCGATAGGAAACCACCTATTTATATTGATGGAAGGACGAGCAGTGCGATAGATTGTCTCTTACTCTCCTGGCGTGGGTCACAGTTTTGCATTACAGCTAAGTGTGCAATGACTACAAGTACTTCCAGCTAGCTGAATCTGTGTGTCAAATGAGTTAGTAGTATTTATAATTTCCAGTGCATACATTTTAAAATCCAGCTGAGAAATAAGCCTCTGAGCTAAAGTAATACCAGACTCCAGGAAATGGCTCTTTCAAGATTGTTTGAAACCTGTGGGACAAGTGGGGACGTTTACAATTCTACTTCTTTGCAGTGCCTATTCTGTGAACAGAGGAACTTTAGTTGCTAAATCTGCCTGTCTTACATCTTCCACTTTTAAAGAAAAAAAAAGAGCTTTCCTTTAAATGATAGTCATTTATGCAACACTTAGCTTTTTAATACCCTGATGGCTTTCACAGGAAGGTACTTAGAGACTAAAAGTGTCATGAAAGTGATGCTCTTTCTTTGATGGGAGGGGTTCAGCTCTGTCACTTTTCAGCTCCTTATTTTTAGATCTGCACAGTGTCTACTGTCTTCCTTACTGACATCAGAGTTAATGGTTCATATGTAGTTGATAAAAAGGGCTGAAACTTAAATTTTGGGGAGCAATGTTTTAGAATTATGTTACAGAATATTCCATCGCTAACCTCACAGCCTGAGTGATTTCCACAGAATGCCGCAAAACCTGTTACATATGGTACTGGTCAGCAAAGCAAAAAGGTCTCTGTTTTGCCTTTGTACACTTAATTCAAATGTTCAGTCACTCTTATGACATAATCATGCTTATTTTTATGATGGAAAAGTAAGGAAGATTTTTATTGGATGTAAAGAATCTGATGAAAACTAGGGTCCCAGAAAGCCAAATTAAAAATGTACTAGATATTCACTCCACTTCACTTGTGGAGGGAGCAACTTCTTGTACGATTGAATGACATACTTGAAGAGTGACCAGCTGAAGGTGAAGTTATGATGATGATATGAGGAGGACATTTGGACCTGAGACAGGGATATGAAGTTGGGGAGAAATATTCTCCTGGTGTCTAGTACATGAGGTAAGACAGGTCTGGAAAAAAATGTCAAAAAGGCAGATAACTGTAACTATTAGAGGTATCAAATCTTACATTTTATTTAAAACATCAAGAATCAAAATGTAAAGGTACTGAAAAGTTGTGAACTAAGTTAGCAATTTCTTGCTATTCAAGAGGAAATATTTTTACTGAGACAACTTGCTTTCATCATGTGGGCATTTCAGCTGTCAAAGGAGATACTTCTGCATATCCCTGTTTTTAATGTTTCTCTGATTTACTGTAATTTTGTGATGCTTTGAGACCATAACTTGCGTTTGTCTAATTAGCTGAAACATTATTGGCAAGGTATCTGTTTTCTGCAATTTGCTTCTCATTTTGTTGCCATTTTATTATTATTGTTATTTTAACTCGGTCCATGTCTTAATCTGTGCTTTGGTATGCAGCTAAATTTTTGCTGCAAACAAGGCCAACTGCCGAAGGTTGCATTTGAATCTAAGAATAGCATGTGTTTTTGCTCTGATTAAGTGTTCTGCTTTGTTCTACTGTTGTAATCTTAGTGTACCTTGAATCTAAGACCTCTTACTTGATTGCAATGTGCCTGAAAGTTAAGATACTTACCTTAACTGTGGGCATGGGGTTCTTTCAGGTTAACTTAGGCTGTTGTTAATCTTGAAAATAAATGTTTCCTTTCCTTTCAGCCTCCAGCTCAATTTGCAATCATATTTCTTCATAAATGCAGTGAGTTTTGAAGTAGGGGATTTGTAGCTACAATTTGATCACCTAATTGACATTGAAGATCAAATATTAACTGCTGATGTTTACACTTCACTGTTAATCCATAGAAGTTGAGACATAAATATTTCTTGCAAAAGCAGTTTGGCATTTGATATCTGCATGTAATTTCGCTGTCATACCTGTGTTTAGCTTTATCTAGTAATATATACTGTTCAAGGTCAATGCATTTTGTTGTTATGCCCCAGTTGTTCTCCTTTAAAAAATACTATGACCAAGAAAGGAGAAGACATTCATAATAGCCCAATTTTCAGATGTAGACTTCTTTTAAAATTTTCAGCAATTAAGACTATCTTGATTTTAATGAAGAAGTATATTAAAATTAAATTCTTTTGTTTCTTTTACAGAGGGGCAGTTAAGACACATCAAAACAGGAGAGCCATTTGTTTTTAATTATCGTGAAGATTTGCATAGATGGAACCAAAAGCGCTATGAAGCTCTTGGAGAGGTATATAAACTGTGTGCGTGTATGCACGCACGTATGTATTGGTGTGCTGTGGTGGTTGTTGTGTTTCTCTGTAGAAGTGATACTTCTATGTATGTTAAGAAAGGTTTAGCGGTGCTGCAGTCATTTAACAAAAGGTATTTCAGGATTTATTCTGTGTTAATGCTCTTAACAGTAATTTCCATTATTTGTTGTATAGCTTAAGATGTTCTTTAGACTACAATTTGACTTCAGTTTACGTTCAAAATAGGGTATCATCTAGATTACACAGATCATAGAATATTGTACTGTGCAGTTTTTTCCTTAACTTTCTCCTCCTCAATGCAAAGCACTGGGTGCAAAAGTGTGGCATTTTACTTTCTAGCTGAAGATAAATGTATTGGTTGTTTTTCTCATTTTACCAGGAGACACCAGGAGTCACCAGCTTGATCAAGTAGAGATGTGATGAATAATTGATTAAATATTTGTTGATGTATTAGATACTTGGATGCTACCGGTACAGGCTTTTTGTAGGGATGTTGTGGCTGCAGTAGGTGTAGCAGTGACTGACCGTGGTTCCTTTTTTATGTGGAAATGACTTTGATTTCAGTGCCATGATTTTTGTAATGCTTTGGGAGTCAGAACATTGACTTGACAAGAAAGGCACCTGATCTCGGTGAACGCAAAATAGCGTGTGCTGAGGTCTTGCACTGTCACAGGCTCCCCTGCCCACCAGGAAGAACAGCCTCGGCACGCTCACCTCTAGGTAGTAATGCTGTTCACGTCAGGGTGGCCTTTGGAGAAAGGGGATGCACAGTTCTGTGCACAAACTAGGGTCTTTTTCTTAGAGACCGTATAATGTTGCCCAGCAGTTTCTGCTGGAATCATCACGGCATGTCATTCAAGAACTGCTTTCGCCTCATGGCCTGTCTACTTTCATTAGCGTTATTGTTTTAGTAAGGATTAAACACATTTATTCCCCACTTACTCTTTCTGTTACATTAATTCGGACTACTCGGAGATATGTTTGATTGTGCAAGTTTAGACATTTTGTCTTTTAATCTTTCTTGCTGTGATGGTTTAACCCCAGTGGGCAGTTCAGCCCCCCACAGCCACCCGCTCCCTCCCCGCTTTGGGATGGGGGCGAGAATCAGAAAGGTAAAAGCGAGAACATCCGTGGGCTGAGATACAGGAGAAAATTTGTGGGTTGAGATACAGTTTAATAGGTGAAACAAAAGCTGTGCACACAAGGAAAGCGAAATAAGGAATTAATTCACTGCTTCCCATCAGCAGACAGTTGTTTAGCCATCTCCGGGAAAGCAGGTCTTCTTCATGCATAATGGTGACTTGGGAAGGCAAACGCCTTATTGATAGATAACTCCAAACGTCCCCCCCTTCCTCCTCCTTTCCCCCAGCTTCTGTTGCTGAGCATGACATCATATGATATGGAATATCCTTTGGGTCAGTTTGGGTCAGCTGCCCCGGCTGTGCCCCCTTGCAACTTCTTGTGCACCCGTAGTTGGTACAGTTGCGTACTAAAGAGTAAAAAGAAAACTAGAATGTTGGAACTGACAGCCAGTTCTACACCGCTGCAAAGTAAATAGGATGAAGCCTCTTGGTTGGGTTTCTTGGATGGAAAAATAAGTATATACTTAAATTTATCGCCAAATGGTTTCATATAGTTTCTCGTGTTGCCAAGAGTGCATTTGTTAAAGCTGAAGAAATACTTCATTACATGGTCTTTTCTAGGTATAGCATTGTAGGCTCTGGGAACTTCACAGGCACTGAGCATGCGGGCCCAAGAAAGGAGCGCGCGGCAGAAGCCTCTGCCCGTCTTGCTTAAGAGGAATAGCACGGCACCTGTCCTTAACCTCTGCCGAGTGGTGGTCTGATGCTCTGAGGCTGGCTCAGCTCCTCTGTTCCATTCAGGGGTCAGCCTGGGCTCTGTGGTGGATGTGTGTTGATTACTGCTTAGTCCTGCCAGAGCTTTCTTCCCAGGCACTGAAGAACCTTTCTTTTTGCCGCCTCTTCCTTCACCTCGTTCCTGCAAGAACTGTGGCAGCGGAGGAGACAATGGGGCTGCTGCTGCTGCGTGTCGCATCCTTCCACCTCAGGTGTATGTTCTTCCAGAACACGGAGTGTGCTATTGCCCAGTCTGTTGCATTGCCTAAGTTACTTGATACACAGTTCTTCCAACAGCGAACAGTTTGGTGCCTGTTCCATGGTCTGTGTGGGCAGACCTTTGCGTGTCCCTGTATTGTTCAGATATCCCCAATTTCCAAATAAACAAGTTGGACAAGGCAGAACAATAATATTTCTCCATGTGGCCATCACACCTTGAATATGTTTGGCAACATCATCAAATTCCTCATTCTGTGCATCCAGATAGGAAGTGCCACAACCTCAACCAACTGTAGTATGAATGCTTTTTTTGTGACTTTTGGTTAACCAGGAGATGTGGTGTGTTCATGGAGCTGGTTTTGTCTCGGATAGAGTTAATTTTCTTTATAGTACCTAGTATGAGGCTGTGTTTCGGATTAGTGCTGGAAGCAGTGCTGATGATACAGGCATGTTCTTGTTGCTGAGCAGGGCTTGCACAGAGCCGAGGCCTTTCCTGCCCCTCACCCCACCCCACCAGCGAGGGGCTGGGGGGGCACAAGGGGCTGGGGGGGACACGGCTGGGACAGTGACCCCAACTGACCCCAGGGATGTCCCACACCGTATGACATCACGGCCAGCACATAGAGCTGGGGGAGGAGGAGGAAGGGGGGACACTGGGAGTGATGGCGTTTGCCTTCCCCAGTCACCGTTGGGCGTGATGGAGCCCTGCTGTCCTGGGGATGGCTGAGCACCCACCTGCCCGGGGGAAGGAGGGAATTAATTTCTTGGTTTGCTTTGCTTATGTGCGTGGCTTTTGCTTTGCCTGTTACACTGTCCTGATCATAACTGATGAGTTTTCTCACATTCACCCTTCTGATTCTCTCCTGCATCCCACCGGGGGCAGGGAGTGAGCGGCTGCAGGGGCTGAGCTCTGGCTGGGTTAAACCACGACAGTCCTTTACTTCTGTTACTTGTCTTGTGCATTTTGTTTTCTAGTCATTCTCCAGGTTCAGGCAGGTCTGAGTGATCTTTGGAAATGCACTTCATTTATATTGGTAGGTAAAAGGCAAGGAGATTTGAGGTCAGGAATGTGACAGGGTGAATTGTTCTAAGTTCTGTATTTGTTTTGAGTTTTTAAAGACAAATGAAACTCATCTGTGTTTCCGTCTGTTGTCTGTTAGGTGCTTGATACTACACAGTTCTTCCAATAAGCCAGAAATTTATAAATGCTCCATTGTCTGTTTTTGGCACAGTGGGTGTTTTTATGGTTATCTGAGAACACGGGATGCTGCCCGGCAAGACCCTCGGCGTTTGTTCACACAGATAAAAGCTCCTCTATGCCGTAGATCGGTGGGTCACTGATGTAGATGTTGAATAGTGCAGATATATTACTCTCTGATTAGCCTTCTTCTAGTCTAGGGTAAGATGTGTTCAGCAAACTGTGATAGCTTAAGAAGCAGCAGCTCATATAATTCATAAGGTGAAATAGTAGAATCTGGCCTTAGGCCTTTGCTTTGAAACACCAGCCTTTGGCTTCAGCAGTTCTCTAATATGTATTTGTGGCTGCACATTCGTATGTAGCTGGACATACAGTGAGGTGATGAAGTAGTTGGACTTGTATCATTGGACAAAAGTGTTTTACGTATTCAGCGTTTCCATTGTTTGCTCAGTCATTGTATGCTGGTTTGCTGCTTTTTAAAGGATTTGTGCATCCTGCCCAAGGCAACTTCTTTTTGTTTTACTGCATGTATATATTGTGGGCTGATTTTAGTTTTTTTGCGTTTGCATATTTTGTTACATTTTACTAATTTTAAGAAGTGGGTGTACTTCCTGGCCTTATGATACAGCATCATCCTCTCTTTCTTGGAGCATTAATAAATTTCCATTTGGTAATCCATGATTTTTTGCCGTTAAAAGTCATGAATACACTATCTGTGATGTTCTGCCATTACTCTGGCGGTATGGAAATTGATTCTTCACAAATTACAATGGTTCGTCAACGTCTCCACTTCTTAGATCTCTTTATTCTTCATTCATTGATCTGTTATTTCAGGCACACAATTTGTTCTGCAGCCTCTTGATATGTGCTCCTAATAGACAATTTAGTGAACTGTTCATAATTTTGTGATTCTGGTTCAGTCATTGCTATTGCGGCATTGAATTTTGTGGAGAGCCTCTCCATTTGCTTTTTAAAAATTAAAATGGCAACAGAAGTGCAGAGAACATGGTGTTGCAGCTGCTTCTAACTGCCGATTAATCCATGTGGCAAGTTTGAAGGACGATTGAGAACAATTTTGTGACAATTCAGTTGTTGCAGACATACCATTCCACTTCAAGGTTGAATTATTTTTCTTTTCTGGCCATGAGTTATGGATATTTGGATTCTAGGTTAAACTCCAGACTAAACTCATATGGTGTATGTCTCCTTGCATTTTAAGTAGATATCTGTGTTTATTGTTTGCACCGCATTTTCAGTTGATATAATGGCTACTGAAATTGCCAACAGTCAGCTTCAGCCCCTGCTTTGTCATGACAATGAAATTAGCTGGGACTATAAAAAAAATACTACTGAAATCTGTTGCTGGGATTTTGCCTTGCATTTTGCCAGCCATATAGGTTGTTGATAAGAAGACTTCATCGGAGAAAGATTGTGTTGACTTTCCGTGGTCTTACAGTAACCAGAGTATCCCTAGTATCAGTAGGTAGAAATCACCTGTCCCTCTGTATGTGTTTTACAGCTCTAGTGCAGGGTAATTGTAATTTGGTGATTGCTTGGAGGCCGTCTAATGTTTGCAGATGTTTTTGGGAGTGCCATCGCTAATGAAGAGACTTCTACCTGTGCGGACAGTTTGCTTGGCTGCCCATGCCTTTAAATAAGTCGAATAGTATTTGTAAATACATAAATTATAATGTGGACCATAATATAAATGCCTCTGCTGTGGTCCTGCTCAAGGGCTAGAGTATGCCATCTCTTGTGATTGCAGCCTGTCTGACCCACAGAAGCGTCTAAGCAGGTAGCAGAAGAGTTGTGGTTATTTTTTACAGTTAGCACATCATAGTGCAAGAAAAAAACCTTATATTTATGTAGAACAGATTTGGAAAGCAAAGAAATAGAACACCTAAGTCAGAAATTCCTTGCATATTTCATGTAAGATAAGATACAGTTAATTTTACGTCATCAGAGAAGTCTTGTCCCGCTAGATAAACTGCCTTAAAGTATGCGCGTGATGTTAGGTCCAGCTCATCGCAAAGCAGATTAACCATCAAGGTTAATATTTGTGTAGGGGAAAAAAATAAGTATGTAGAATTATGACAATGCCAACCCATAACTAAGATCACTAAGTAGTAAAACGGGATTTTTTTTTTTTTTTCCAGATCTCCTTTAAGTTAAAGAACAGCTTGGTCTCAACATAATTTAAAAAATAAGCGTTCACCTGCTACTAATTTCCTCCTTGGTTGCAAAGAGCATTATTTGTTTGGATGACTGAGAGAAAGAAGCTATTTACATAGCACAAATGAAAGCATAGAGCAGCAGAAGAGGACATGTAAGTTAATGAAGAAGGAAGCATTAAGTAGTCTGCATTTGAAAGGGTAGCTTCTTACATGAATAACCCAAAATCTGATGATAGGCTGCACGTGCACCTGATAGTACTTAAGGTCCAATCTTGCAGCCGAAGCTCATGTGAATAAACTCAATAGGTCTGATCTTGTGAATAAGGGCTGCAGGATCAAATTCCAAATAAAATTTGCAGATGATTAGTAGAAATCCTTACACTCTAGTTTCAGTTTCTTTGCACAGACAGTTTATCACTAAACATTCCAGATTTTCTCTGGCTAGCAAGACCATGGATTAAGCAAAATTATGTTTGTGTACCATGTCTTATTATTATGGATTTGCTGTTAGTTGTCTAGTGGTTGGAAAAATTTGTCTCACTGAAAGGACAAAATAAATTGATAGTGATGTAATATAAAGGCATATTCATGGACATTTGCTTTCACGGGGTGCTTGCTTGGCTAGGGCTGTTGAAGAGGTTGTTCTGTTCAAAGAGATTAGATGCCAGATACTTAACAGGTGTCTGCTGAGCGTGCGTAAACTGAATTTTTTCAGCGTCTTCTATTACAGTCATGTAAGGATAAATGTTCATGGGGATAGTAAAAATCCTCACTGAGAATCTAACACAAACTGTTCCTAACTTTAAGTCCTGTTTCAGAGGTAAGGTGAAAGCATCCGACTGAAATATTCTCCCCATCCTTGTTTCTGAAAGTGGTTAAATCACATTTTGGGTGGTCTCCTTTGGAAGCAATTTGATAGTGCTAGTTCTGTGCATGTCATGCCCCATCTACTAATGAATGTTCCAGAAGGTTTTTGCTTTAGTAAAATTGTACAGTGGAGTAAATGTCGCAAAAAAAGTTAAGAGTTGTATTATTTGGAGAAAAACAGGCAGGTGAGCAGAAGAGAGAGATTGGACAAGTTCTTTAAAGTAAATTCAAGTGTGAACTAATTTCTTATTAGACAGATGAGACTCCACATGGAATAGAGACTTATTGAATGTACCAGTTGGAGGAAGAGCTTACATGACACCTATCACTTGTTGTACACCGAGGTCAATTATAAATGCAGTTCTAGGAGTCTGTGCCTTATTGGTTCCATGTTTTTCTTCATACTAACTGGATTATTTTCAGTTTGTAATGGATGAGTGGGAAGCAGAAACATGACGCAGAAGACTTTAAGCAAACTGGATAAAGCACCTAAACATGGGGCAGGATATTGGATTTCTCTCTAATAGTAGTTTCGCGAACTCTGAGTAATCATACATTTCCGTAAGGTTCCAGTCCTTTTACTTCACTTGTTTTTGAACCGATGCCTTTGATAACAGAAGGAAAATGCACAAAAAAATCTAAATGGTGTATGTGTACTCTCTTCAGAATTTTTTTAGAAAGATTTCAGCTTTTAGCAATCTGCTTATCTGCAGCGTTGCTTTTTGGTGAGTGAAGTAGATGGACAGACAGCTTAGCAAGGATTGAAGACTTCTTAATAGTACCTAAGGAAATTTAAATTTAAATATGAATCTTCGTTTCATGCAATATATTCATTTGCATATGCTAAATCCGCTTTCAAAATCTGCTGTTTGTGAAGACTTTTTACTGGAATGATTATGTCAGATGTGCTTCAGTGAACTCTTCTTGTTTGTAGGCAGCAATTGGCAGTAGGTTGGTTCATCACAGTAACATGACAGTACTCGAAAGGTTCAGAGATAGTTTCATAATTATTGTTAGCATGATTCTTGAAAGAAATGATGAGCATCTCATAAACCCAGATGGGAATTTGTTACATTGTTGATAAATGTGTTGATAAATGTGTTTTACATTTTTAAATTGATAAACAGTGAAAAGCAGAGAAGATACAATAAGGCAGATGGTTGTTTATAAAGCACTTGCAAGTTGCTGCAATTCAAAGAATGGTACTAATTGTTAAAAAGAAGACAAAAATTGGAGTAGGGGGAGTGTTTCAATGAGTTAATCATGAGCTTTTTAAAAATAAAACCTTCAGCAGCTTTAGTTCAATTAGAAGCATTCTTGCCATCCTGGGTTTATATGCAAAAGTTTAGACTCTCAGCTCTTAATAAACTTTTGTACCAACCATTTTCATGTAGCTGAAATTAAAAATACAGATAATCCACCTTTTATCTGAATGTATCCATTCCCATATTTCTCCTTTTTCTTGATAGAAAAACCCCAAGATTTACGGTATAGGAAAGGAAAATTGAATGATCGTTGGTCTTATTCCCACATAAAAACAATGATCAGAATAGCAAACTCCAGAATCAGCAGCGGGTTCACGGCAAAGAAGCAAGATGGCACAGAGCTGCCTTATTTTTTGTTACAGGAGTGGTGAAAAAACATGGGGTTTTGCCAGCTAGAAGGTGAATAGAAAAAATTATATTGAGGTAGTGCTTAGGCAGAATACAAATCAGCATATGTGATGCAACCAGTTGGTTCACCTTTGCCTTGTGAATGTTCAGTTCTTGTTTCCATCAGTGATATTAGACATTTCTACTAAAGGCAAAGTATTTCCCTGCTATTTCAGCAGGAGTTTTTTGAAAAACAGAGATATGTAGATGAGTGCCTTTGTCAAGCAGCACTTCTGAAATACGTTTGTTTTACCTCAGTTGCAGAACTCTGGAAGAGTTAGTTCTCTTTCACAGGATTTTCAGCTTCCCCAGGATAAAGAATTTTAACACTTTCTGTCTTCAACAAGAGACCTATATATTTCAGTTTTCTGGGAATTTTTTTAATTAAAATTCAGCAGAATAGTGATATTTTTTAATAAAGCTGTATCAGCTGTGTCAGTCCTTAATAGGAATAATTTGAAAGGAAAAAAATTCAATTATAAATCAATAGAGTGTTGTATTTCTGTATGTGCAAACAGCCTAAAATTACTTTAAGATGCTCCAGCTGCTCAGTTCATTAACTCAATCACAACTGAATTTTGGTATCTGTTATCTTCTGTTGATGGCTGCAGCAGGCATACCCAGTTAGCGTGCCTGAAGCTGTTAGAAGCAGTTATGACTATTAAGGAAGGTCAGTTCTATAGGTTGTTTACTTAAGATTTTGAGAGGCTTAGTAAGTAGTTATTTATCTCAACTCATGCACTGTCCTGCCTGTAACGATTTGGGAAAGCATCATGCTCCTCCACACAGTGTAAATTCCTTCTTGCTTTCAGGGTTTCCAGATTTGCTTGTCATGCTTTTTGGGTAGTTGCAC